>NW_019384585.1:52088-61811 GCF_000671375.1 Centruroides sculpturatus | reverse complement strand
AAATATACGTATTTTGGAAATGTTGAGTCGAATTAGTCTAAAATCGATTAATTTTATGAAAGAAAACCTTTCAAACAGCCGTAGTCCGTAAACTATGATTACTACAAAATTGATTCATAAAGAACGGAACGTATCTACCGTCTTATAGGGGGATCTACTGTATATAACTAATACAGATAGTGTTACAATAAATTACTTTATTGTTGTAAAATTTATTCTTAAAGTTTGTTAATATCTCACCTTGATTTAAATTATTATATGAGTTCATAATTAATAAAAAACAAAAATGAGTATAATCAGAGTTTCATTTTATAAATTTAATATCTATAATTATGGTTTATCAGTTAAATAAATATTATTTCAACGAAATCATGGTTTAGCATAAACCATATAGTAATTCATAAATTAATGAGTTTGTTTGATCACACAGTTTAAATTTAATTTGAAGAAAGACACTTTTTTAAATATGATTATTATTATTGCTACTGTGAAATTTGAGTTGAATTTTCATACTTTCATTTTAGTAACTAAATTTTTTTAATTTTAAAAACACAAGTTTCATCTTCATTCAATTACATGTTAAATTTAAAAAATTATATTTTTACAGATTTCACATTAACAATTTGATAAAATGGATGAAATAATTGAATATAATCGTGTTATAATATCAAAAAGAGGAAGACAAAACGTTTGGTATATCAATAAACATTCAATATGGTTAGTAAAAAATATTTATGTATGAAATCTTTTTGTTATTTTCTAATTAAATATAAAATAATACTAATCCTAATTTTTATTTATATAAAATTACAGAATGCGATTCTAATAGATTTTAAAGCATTTCCAGTGAAAGAGCGTGAAATTATTTACCGACAGTTGGCCATAAAAGCATTACACAATCTTATAGAAGCTGTAATAGATATTTATATAGATTCTGTAAAAAAGTATCAATTATAAACGAAAGATAAATGGCAAGTGAATTTTACTAGGAAAAAAAATTCATGGATTAAATTTTATAGATGAAAAACATCGGATATAAGTGATTAGATTGAACATAGTAATTTACAAAAGTAATTAAATCATTTCGCAATGTATAACAAATTATTTTTATTTAAAGGTGGATAGATAGGAAAAAGAAACCTTTTTAAAAACTGGAGCTACAGTTATTTAGACATTGAACTTCTACAGTGTCAAACATCAGATAATATTTAAAAAATTGTTATTGCCACAAATATTTTAAAAAAGCATTGTTCTCGTTGCGATATTTAATAAATAAGTAACAAATATAATTTAAATAATTATTATATTGAACTATTTCCTTATTTTACTTCGTCTAATTGCTATAATATTATTTCAAATTGTCATGTTTTAATTTATTCGGATATTAGAAGAAAAAAAAAAAAATATATATTAATAATTCTCAACTACATCGGATATTAGTACAAATTGTAAAAATTATTATCGAAAATTAAGTTTATATGAAGCAATGAATTGCACTGAAAATCTTTTCTTAAGAAATGAATTGAGAAGTTTTATAAATATTATAATTATTTATGAAATTAATTTACTCGAGAAATTTCTGATCTGAAAATAATTTATATCCTGAAAAATTATTATGTGTAGAAATATATCTTGCTTTAGATAAACTGAAGGAAAAAGTGGAAACACTTAAATAAACTGTAACGTAAAAATAAAGATCTTTTCAAAATAATTTCAGTGTTATATTATTTCAATCTGTCATGTACCAGAATATTAAGACAAATATCAATCAAGAAAATAATTAATTCTAGTATTGATGATAAAAATTTAAAAAAATTTGTCATGGTGTTATATTATTTCATACAATTATTGTCATTTTAATTTATTCGATAGTAAATTACTTAAAAAATTAATTTTGTGATCTGAAACAATTCTATTCAACAAATTTTTATTTGCAATTTTAATTTAATTGACATCTGAAATTAATTTTGTGATCTGAAATAATTACATTTGACAAATTTTTATTTGCAATTTTAATTTAATTGACATCTGAAATTAATTTTGTGATCAAAGCTGCCCAAACCACTACAACTAATCAATACTGTTAAATATAATGCAGGATACCAGTTGTGTAGTAACGACAAATTCATTAAAATTGATAATAGTCGATGCCACGACTTTTTCTTATTACATCTATGCCAAACTCGAAAGCTTTTTATAAACTTTTCATTTTGTTTTACTAATAACCTGCTTGGTTATTTTACGGTGAAAAAATGTATACGTTAATGTCAGTTTGTATACGTTGTCGTACTTCTGTCACTGTCATTATAAGTACTGGGTAGTGAATCGCTGCTTTCCACATATTTGGGAAAAGTGGATCTGGTACCTTAAAAACAAAAAATTCGAAATTCAAATATAAATAACATAACACGCGCATTCATTACTGTAAAAGACGTGTTCTATACTCCTTATCCGAGAGATCGACTCGTTTCTGCTTGGACATAACTGCAGCTTTCCTCTCCGATGGCAATCGGAGCGCTTTAATGCGTAGATAGAAGAACGATTAGGCAATTTGGATGGAAAATCATTCGGAGTCAATGCCTATCTATCGCTCGCGAGTTGCACCAATTGGCCGTCGATTGCGTGAACGAATGATTTTATTAAGAATTGATCCTTAAAATACTTGTCACGTATACGAGCTTCTTGTGGTTAATTTCTTATCTTCGCGTAAAATGAATCTTCTCCAGCGTTCCAAAAGATTTTCTGGCATCCTTAGAAAGTGCCTCTTATTGTCTTTTTCGCTAGGATATCCGAAATTGCACTCGGAAATAAATTTTGCTAACGACTAATGAGTAAAGTCTAAATAACTAAATGATTAAACGACTGGAAAATAAAATGCCTTCTACTGGTTTTACATTGTAGCGAATCCCAAAGATTCGCTGCACCCCGCAGTCATTTTCATTACTTTTCCGCTCCCAGTCGGTGACCAGATAATCTATTGACATTATTACAAATTTGTGGGTATAGAAATTTGTCAACAATGCCAAATTATAAATGAGCCTGTTCGTTGTATTATAAATGAATAAAATAATTGATTGACGCGGGTTCTTGCTCTTTCAATATTGGGTCAATAAACTGATACGAGAGAAACAATTTATATTTTGATCAACCTCAAAGATTTATGGAAATCTTTACATTTTCGATGATAAATTTTCCATCATAAATCATTAAATTAAATTAAATTTTCAACATAAGTTAAAACCCACGAAGCCATTTAGAAGTAAAACGGGAATGTTTATCTCAATTTCTAATCGAGAGTACAGTTCGTCGGGAATATTTATTTATCTGAATTGATAGACGATAACAATATAAGTCAGCAATGCACTGGCGATGGTCAAGATTAGACTTTTATTCACGGCAAACATTCCCCAAGCAGAAAAATTGGGAAATTCGTGCCAAGTTTTCACGTAGAAGCGAAAAGAGTATTCTTGTATTTTGTCGGCGTACAACAGGGATCGTTGATATATAGCGGAACAAAGAGACTTTCCTTCTTCCGAAATACACGAAGTGGCAAAACATATCTGGGCGAACTGAATAAACGGATAACAGGAAATAAGGAACACTTTCGTGTAGTGTATCCACGTATCGTAGTAACGGAAATTCAAAACCAGTCCAAAGTTGACCATTATGTTTCCTCCCACCAAAACGGTCCACAAGAATAACTGCAGAGAATAGGCGTTACGAATCTCGTTCAAGTATTCAATTAGCTCCTGGGTTTCCGTAATAATCCGAGAGATGCTCTTAGCGTTTTCCTTTCGTTCCGTCGTCTCCCGACGGTGCATTCGAAAGGCGTGTGCCAATTCCTGGCAAATGGTTTCGAGGAAGAGAAAATTCAAATTTTGTGTGGTTATAATTACCACCGAATACAAAAAGGTGAGAAACGAATAAAGAATGCACCACGAATTTTCGCTTATTTCTTTATAAATGAATTTAATATTCATCTCCGACGCGAAGTCGCTTCCAAAAATTACCACGGCGGACATATTACTTATATTAATTAGAAGAAAATTAAGCAAAATGGCCACCACTCGGACCGTCAGACGTTTCTTATCCACTCCGCTGCCGCCGGAAATTCTGTGAATATTGCGAATCAGCCAACGGATTTTCACTCGGTCCAGATGAAATCGATAGTACGTCACCGTGGAAATTATTTCTGTGGAAGTAAAAAATCCTCTCAGGCGAATCTTAATGAAATCCTCTTTATCCGTGACGTTCTTGATTACTCTGAAAGTGGAAACCGACACCAACATTATTTCCAAGACTAAAATCGCTATGGCTCGAAAATGGAAACCTTTACCTTCTATTTTTAAACCGACCAGAGACATTGTGATTAATAATGGATTCCACGTTTTCATGTGTCGAACCTCCGCGTGTTGTTTCATTTGAGAATTCAATTATATTGTCCGGATATATAAAAGTATAATGAATGTTATTATTATTATTACTTTTCGCAATCGCGCTTCGAATTTCTCTCGCGAAGTAAAGTTACGAACTCTCGCGACTTACGACCAAAGTAAAAACTTCATAAATGTTTTGTAAAATTGATGAAATGTAAATGCCATTCAAAGAACTAATTATGTTTTTCCCGTTATACTTGAGGAAAATCAACAACAGAAAGCAATTAACTGAACAATGGTAACACTGTTTACGTTTCTATCGCAAATATTAATAAATAAGAAAGTGGCGATGTGTTTACACTTAATGTATAAAAATAATTTGTATAAGTTCTGAACATTTGAGGGTGGAAAACTTTTTAAGGGAAACTGGGTTCTATTTTAGGCGTTAGAGACGCGGAGAAAACCCAGAAAACACGTGGCCAGCCCTTCCGAACTCCCAGTGTTCGGGAACGAAGACAGCTTGGCCACGGGTTGTCCTTCAGTATGTTTGACGTTAATAATAAAGAAATTGGTTTAACAGGTTATTTCGAAATGTAAACACGTCTGTTATTCTTCTGGCTTTTTATAACACCGTACTGGCAAAGTAATACAAACACTATTATGTCTATTCGTGTTCCCGAATGCTGGTGTATTACTGGAAGTAAACAAAGAAAATAATAAAAAATTTTCAGAAAATAAATTCACTTTTTTCAAATTTTTCCTAAAGCGAGTAGAAATTTCGGTTTGTGTACTACAATAAAATACGCGATCCTTCATTTCTCCACGGACATTAGTGTCAGTTTTCGACCAAAACTCATAAATATTCGTACACGCAAATGGATTCAAATACAAAACAAAGTATGGAAATTAAACACTTGAAAAAATGGAATTTATTATTATTCGTTATGTCTATTTTCGATTTGAAATTAGACGGTAGGGGATTTCGTTTTCACGGCATCGTCTTGTTAATCTTGGCCAAGTTATTGGTGTGCATTTCTATCTTTAGAGTAATCAAGAGTATTGTCGATAGAGAGGATTTCATTGATATTTGCTTGAGAGTATTTTTCGTTTCGACCCAACTAATTTCCATAGTTACGTGCTACAGATTTCATCTCGATAGAGTCAAAATTCGTTCACTCATTCGGAACGTGTATAGAATTTCTTGCAGCAGCGGAATCGATAAGAACTGTCTGACGGTCCGAATTGTGGCCATTCTGCTTCATTTTTTTCTGTTTAATACGTGTAATGCGTTAGCCGTTGTCTTTTACGGGAGTGATTTCGCATCGGATTTAAATATAAAATTTATTTACGAAGAAATAAGCGAGAATTCTTGGTGTATTCTTTATTTGTTGCTATCCTTCTTGTATTCGGTTGTAATTATAATGATACAAAATTTGAATTTTCTCTTCTTTGAACTGATTTGCCAGGAATTGGCCAACGCCTTTCGAACTTTACGTCACGAAACGGTGAAACCAAATGGCAAAGGGAAGAATATTCCTCGGATTATCGCGGAAGCCAGTGAACTAATCGAATGCGTAAAAGAGACTCGCAACGCGTATTCTACGCAGTTATTCTTATGGACCGTCTTGGTCGGAGGCAACATAATTCTCAGATTTGGTCGGTTTTTGAAGTTCCAAAATTATAACACTTGGATTCATTACGTGAAAATTTTTTTGATTTCGAATTTTCTGTTTTTCCAGTTTGTCAAAATTTGTTTCGCCGCTTCTCGTGTTGGGGAAGAAGGCAAAGCGCTTTGTTCCGTGATAGATCAGAAATCCAAATCGTATTGCAATAAAGTTCAAGAATACGCTTTTCACTTTTATATGGAAACTTGGCACGAATTTCCAAATTTTTCTGCTTGGGGAATGTTTGCTGTGGACAAAAGCCTCATTCTCACCATCGCCAGTGTATTGTTGACCTACATTGTTATCGTCTACCAATTCAGTGACGTCGAATAGTGTTGAAGCAAATTCCTGTAGTATTCGGCACGACAGTGACTAATTTGAATTTTCCAAAAACAGTATAATTAAAGAAAACATAAAATTTTGTGTAATTAGTTTCTGAATTCGTATACAACGTTTAGGAATTTAATATATCGTTTTAACGATTACAGTCCGAAATGTTAATTTCGACATACCGAAATTAGGTGTTTTCGGAGGCGCTTATATTTTCAAATTTAAAGTGTCATCACTACTAATTGAGTGGTCTGAATTATTTCTTCTAACTCAAATTTATTAGTTTGTGTTTAATTCTTTTAACTGAAGAATCTATGAATACGATAAGGATCCAAAGAACTTCACTCCTTTCTCTCTTTCAATTGAATAAGTGCGACGTCGTCACACGGCGAGTTCGAGAATCTAAAACTTTTTTATTCTTGAGACTTAACGAAATCTTTATTTCTTCATGAAGATATTTTTTTTCCCTTCCTTATCAAGGAATTGAAGCTACAATTTCTGTTCAAGTGTGTGAAATTCCTCAGAAATCGCCTGCGATATGTATGAACTATTTAAGTAAGTTCATTATTTGGAATAGAACAAATTTGTAATTTTATGCTATGATATTTGAAATCGTAATTGCATTTCCTAATTATGGATTGTTTAAATAGATAACGCTGACAATAAAGTCTTTTTTGATGCAAAATAAAATATGTAATATATTAAGACTATGTCTGACTTTACAATACCGTAATCTTCATTAGTAGAAATGACCAGCAAAGGTATGGCAGTAATATAATCCCAGCATTTCGTAATTTCTCCGGAATTTAAACGGAATTGACGGCAATAATCTCTATACCAGTGCTTTTCGACCGAATTTAAAATTTGATCTAAATCACGCGAGAGCTTTCACCGGAAATCTTCCGTGGCTGTAAGTCATAAAAATCCAGAGACGAGTTGCATAACTTTACCGCCTAAAAATATTAGCGTTTAATTAAGAAACACCCAGCCACATTAACACCAGTGAAAATGGCGTTAGGCGCTATACGTTATAAAATTTTATTTAAAAAATAACTTTTATATTATTAATTGTTATAAAAGACAAATAGCTTAATTTCTAAGATAAAGATGAAAATTCTTTTGAATTGTAAACGTCAAAAACGAATAAAATCTTCGTTAAATTCGACCACGCTGGAGAAATGACACGTAATATTCTATCTCGTCACTCCTTCGATCTTTACCCGATAAAAATTACTTGCATCCGTTCCTCTTATATACAAGTTACCGTGCAAAATTTATTCTATTCTGAAATATTAAAGAAACTTATCACGCATGTATACGTGTATCCACTATTTTTCTTTGTTTTCTTTTTACTCTTTCGGATTTAGATTTACAGAAACAGTGTTTTCTTAATCATTAAGAATCTATTTAACTCGGAATAATCAGCAAAAGGTAAATCTTATGATTTTATTCTTGAATTGTAAACAATATAAAATGAGTCGAATAAATTATTAATGCCACAACGCATTCGACTGTTCTCCACCATTTTGTATCTAGCTGTTTCATTTTGGAAAAGACTGGTAACGGTTGTTTGTCAAACTATGGTATACGAGATGAAGCGTGAACGACTCGCCCACATACACCATACTGCACATTCTTACCTCTGGAACAATTAGAGAAAAAATGATAAACAAATGGTTTTTATTCTTCTTTATTCTGTTTTTTATCTGTTATTAAAATACCGAAGGAGTGTAATAAAGTAATCGCTCTTTATAATGTTCGTTGAGTAGATAAAAATCTACGATTTTACTACCACATAACCCATTGCATAGTAACTATGCACAGTAAATGCGATACATTCAAACATAAAAAATTTAATTAGTTTTAATTTATGAAATATTAATTCATCTGTAACACATCTATAATAATATAAACAATTAAAAATTTTATGCTGTATTTCATGCTATATTTTATCTACGTGAAATTTAACTGAGATTTGCCCAATAGTTCTTTATTTAGGAGCCTCGAACACTCGCTCTTTAGTGGTGATCAATACAGTAGAGCGTCGTTTATCCGAATCAATTGGGGACTGGGGTTGTTCGGATAACTTATTTTCGGATAACCGATTATGTACGAAAAAATATAATAACCTATCCCGTATTGAAATTTTTCTCCGTTGCGTGTCGCTTCGCATTGAATTTTTGTCGATGTTAAGCCTAACGAAAACTTTTTAAAATAATAATTTTTTATTTTGTACAAATAAAATAAATATATTGAAAAATATAAAAACCAAAAAAAGTTACTTTAGAAGTTGATCTAGTATCAAAAACGTTCGATTCAGCACGACACAGTCCTCAGAAAACACCACACCAGGGGCGTGCGGTGACATTTGATGATAGGGAAGCTGTGTTTCTATAAGAAGCCGACTTTCAGGGGCAATCAGTTACTTCTTTCCTTAAATGTATTTTTAATAGATTATCAGACGTACTTAATAAATAAACAAGTTCAATATAATTACCTCTGTTATTAGTTTCAATAGGTTTCCTTTGCCCTCTAAATGCCAATTTTCGCTTCGATAAAAACATATAACATCTATTTATTTAGATATAATATATCCATAAACCGTAACTATCTCGTTATAATTTTTGGTATTTATTTTATAGTATTTACTAATGTTAAATTCTATTCCGCTTCGATTTTCAAATTGCTTCAAATACGAAATACCTGGTACAAAAGAATCGACGATTTTTCGTGTCTTTTGCCAGCTAAATTGTCAAAGCCATTCTTATTCCGCACACTAATTTCATTTGAAAATAGTAGGCGAGCCAACAAAACAATTTTTGCATTTTTATGCATTTACAGAGCCATTTTATCGTGTAAATGTCGAAGAAATTTTTTTATTGAAGTGTTTATACTTAAATTAAGCATTGGCCTTTCTCTTTTAATACTGTTTTCTTTTCCATTATATGATCTCAAGCTAAAACCTTTTTAAAATAAATTTTCAATATCGCAATTACATTCCGAATCTCTAGCCACGATATAAGGGCTAAAATTAAAAATAAAATTATAAAAACTTACTCAGTGAAATAAAATATAATGTGGTGGATATCCATACCTGGTACAAAATATTCTGCAATTGTATGAATATACAGTAGAACCTCGATTATCCGGACTAATTGGGGATGAAGGTAGTCCGGATAAGGAAAAATCCGGATAATCGAAATAGATACTTTAATTTGTCTTTTAATGATAATACAACACGTTTTCTTTTCGATGACATATTGGTAATATTAAAAGTAAATACTGTATTTAAATCGTGATCAAATTTTCAAGAAACAAACGTTCGTATTGAATTTGGACTACTACTGACCAAC
>NW_019384585.1:36492-50699 GCF_000671375.1 Centruroides sculpturatus | reverse complement strand
TAGTCCGACGCACCTCCCGTCAAGGTACCCGTCCCCGTTACGTGTCTGCTTGCACAGAAGCATGTCGCGATGTGAATCTCCCCATCCAATTCTTACTCGATGACACACATTTCGTGTGTTTTATGTGAGCAGTTCTGTTCGAACAGTTGGAGTAGAGAATATTGTAAGTTACTGCTAGCAAAACAATGCGAAATATGTAATTATTTTCGGTAATCCGGACACTTCTGGTAATCCGACACCCCTTTGGCACAATACCTGTCGGATTATCGAGGGACAACTGTACTCGAAAATTTGTAGTCTCGGGAAAAAGTGGAAAGACAAATTTTTATCATAAACGAATACATAAATCGTAAATTTAAAATAATTACGTTATAGCCAATCTTACCCGTTTTCACAAAATGCAAGAATTAGGTCCCCCGTTTCCAGACTAATTGGAGAATTTTTACGTCCAGTCAAACGAACTATTTTCAATTCGATCAATGTCTGGAACGTTTACGATCGTTCTATAATCGAACCAATTCGAATTCGAATTCGGAAATTTTTAAATTGAAATAGAAAATCTTCCACTTTCAATCACTTTCAAGCCCATATCTCCCGCACCCTTATAGCTATCGAGACGCAACCACTATAGTGCACGAATGGAGACTCGGGGCTACTACCATATACAAACACCATTCATGTGCGATGTTTAGTTTTTGCGGAAAAGTGAAATATAGGAACATATACGTCCATATATATATATATAGATATAGATTGTACTTAAATTTCCTTTTCTGTTTCTAAACCTGAATTGAGATAAACCAGGAATTTCCGCAGAACATCACGAGCACCATCTTCCTATTATCTTCTTTTGTTTCCAAGAAGAAAACAGGAAAAATTCTAACTGAATGAAGAGTATAAATAGTTCCTATTATTAAGATCATCGAAACAAAACCGCGGTCCAAAATCCAGTCAGGCATCAGTCTTAAAACGATAATTCGCCAATATTCGCTTCCTAAATTCCATATTAAAGATGAATTTTTATGCTTGTATAATTGTCACAGAGTACAGGTAGGCCTCCTACAACGCGGTACCTTTACAACGCGTTTTCGCTCCAACGCGGTTGGAAAAATGCGGAAATTTTCTTACAACGCGGTACTTTTACAACGTTGTTTGCGATATTTAGAAACGAATTATCTTTTACATAATAGAAAAATCGCAACGGATCACGTGATACGAACCGCAGTTCGGCATCTTGAATACGGCTGTTTGTCGCTGTTGGCGTGTTATTTATTCCTTTAAAAGTTTCAGGGGAAGACCGGTTTCTAGACAGATGTGCATCAGTTACCGTAAACATTCAAATATATCACTAAATTTTCTATCATTTATACTGTTTTAATAAGTGGGGACAGCAAAAATGGTCCAAAATACAGTATAAATTTCTATTGGGTGTATATTTTTAACAACATAGTGAAGAAAAGTTATTTTTTGCGATTTTTACTGTCTACAAAACACATTGAAAAAAATTTAGCCATAACAATGCCGAATGAAAAGAAACGACCGTCGTTAAAAAGGAAATTTATAACTCTTCAAAGATAGAAATTTTAGATCGAATTAAAAATCAAGAGCGGATAGCTGATATTAGTAGGCATTTTATTTTAAATGAGTCAACTATTCGGTCGATTAAGCAATTGGTAGAAAAGATTAGAAATTTGGTCGCATCCGGATCATCTATCCTTGCGAAAAACGTTGCTAGTCCGAGAGCACCTATAATGTAAAAAATGGAACAAGCGCTAATATTATGGGTAGAAGATATGAACAAGAAACGGTTGCCTTTAAATAAAACTGCGCTTAAACACTAAGCCTTAAAAATATTTCATTATTTAAAACAAATGGGACAGTCGTCAGCTGCAGTGGCGTAGCATGGGTGTCAGCCGCCCGAGACGGAGAAAAATTTTGCTGCCCCCTTATTTAGGTATCTCAATTTAAAAGACTAAAATTCAGTTTCGTCACAGAATTAGTAATGAACAATTCCGTGCTCATTTCAATCGGTCCGAATCGTAGGTGCGACAAAAATATGAAATGAAATGGTTCAAATTTTTACAACATATTATTATTATTTATTGTAAAATTTTGCCGCCCCCTGAAAGTGCCGTCCGGGGCGGGCTGCCCCTGCCGCCCCCACTACGCTACGCCACTGGTCAGCTGATAAAACCAGTGTTAAATTCGAGGGTACCGATGGCTGGTTTGAAAAATCCAAAAAACGCCATTCAAACGCCAAGTTTTTCTCTTTTTAGAACCGAACCCCAGTTTTTGCATTGAGTTGGTGTCTCCTATAACGCGATTTCCCACAACGCGGTATTTTCAAGGAACGTATCTACCGCGTTGTAGGAGGCCTACCTGTATATAAACAAATGCGTATTTTATAAAGCGCTTCTAAGTTAATCATCAGACGTATTTGTCCCGAATTACAAAAAGAGTTGAACTAATGAACTTGTGGAAGGGAATAAAACTGTAGCAGTGAAATCACGGGTACTTTTGAATCGTGAAAGTCACTCCCAACACAAATTGTCCAATATTAATATATTAATTACATGTGAATTAAAATTACACAATACAGTAAAATCTCGGTAATCCGTACGTTCGCTAGTTCTACACATTCAGTAATCTGACACTAGTCGATTCTCGGGTATTATTGCTGCTACGAGGGTAGTCCCAGAAGTACCCGACCTAACAAAGAAGACACAAAAAATTTGGTAAAACATATCTTTATTTTTCGACATAGTCTCCTTTTAGCTCGATACACATTTTCCAGCAATGTACAATAGCTTCGATCATCCGTTTATAGTGAGAACTGTCGAGCTACTCAAAATAGCCATCAACCGCAGACTCCATCTCTTCATTGTTGGCAAATCTTTTATCACCAAGCCATTTTTTTAAGTTTGAAAAGAGAAAATAATCCGATGGGGCGAAATCAAGCGAATAGGGTGCGTGAAAAAGCAATTTGAACCTTAACTCATTGATTTTGGCCATCGCAATAACGGATGTGTGAACTGGTGCGTTGTCTTGATGAAACAACACTTTCTTTTTCGCCAAATGTGGCCGCCTTTTCTTGATTTCAATACTCAAGCGCTGCAACAAGTTCGCATAATACTTGCCGTTGATTGTTTTTCCTGGGCGCATCCCAATAAACTGACACCATGACCTTGCCAGCAGATGGAACTGTTTTCGCCTTCTTTGGAGCAGATTCTCACCTTTCAGTTCATTGTTTAGACTGTTCTTTCGTCTCAGGGGTAAAATGATGGACCCATCTTTCATCCATGGTTATGAATCGACGCAAAAACTCGGCTTTGTTGCTGCGAAACATTGCCAAAGACTCGATTGAAACATCCTCACGACGCTGTTTTTGTCCCATTGTGAGCAAACGCGGCACACATCTTGCGCACAGCTTTCTCATGTCCAAATTTTCAGTTAAAATGCGATGTACAGCACTTTTTGAAATGCCTACCATGTCTGCTAGCTCTCGCACTTTGAATTGACTGTCATCCAATACCATTTTGTGGATTTTTTTCACCATTTCTGCCTTGGTAACCTCACTTGGTCGACCACTACGATGTTCGTCTTGGCAGCTCGCACGGCCTCGTTTAAACTCTGCCACCCAATATTTTATTGTTGTAAACGAGGGAGCAGACTCCCCCAGAGTAGAATCTAGCTCAGCTTTAATATTGGTTAAACTGAAACTTTTCAAATGAAAGTATTGTATCACATAACGATGACAAATTTTTTCCATGTTTACAAATTCACTGAGATTGTTCACTATTTATGGCTGCCAAAAAAATACTATACAATGTAACGTCTTCAAACTTCAAACTTAAGCTTCATAAGGTTGATACTTTCGAACACAGTCGTTTTTTTCAAACAAGTACCGCCATCTATGTCAGGTCGGGTACTTCTGGAACGACCCTCGTAATTCCAAGTTCAAACTGCAGTTCTTACTAAATCTCACTAAACGTAGCGTAATATCGATTTCGAGCTTTATTAAAAGGAGTAGAGAGGTTGTCTGTTTACAAACTGACTTTACCTCAATGGAAGTAGTAGTTGTGTAAGAAGGGGAAGAGATAGTGTTTAGGGAAGGATAGTAGATATGGAAAGGTCGAAGGTGAGTATGGAAACCGTGGGCGCCTGCATGCCTTTATTAATAAACGAACGAAAATATAAAAACGAGTAAGAATACAGGTAAAAATACATAAAATGTATAAAGCTTTACAAAATACAGTAATGGCGCGAGAAACATTGAATATACAGTATACAATAGTAAAAGCTAATACTGTATATAGTTGTACAGTAGTAGTGACATCGTAGTACATGAATAAACGTAGAGTATTACCCACAACTGATACGAAATAATTGGTACAATACTGATAAGTGATTACATAAAATTGAACAGGTATAGAGTAGCTTATATGATAGTATTATATACATTTCGCTTGCCGCAAAGATGGACGTTTAATTAAACTGGTTTTTTGTAAAATTAATTACCAATAATCTTGGTCCGGAGGCCGTAATAATGTAATAATAGGCTATTATACTGTATCTGCGCGCTTCCGTATCTTTGTACGGCCGACTGTTTTCTTCTCCGCGTATCCTAAACTCACCCTCCTCGTTATAGCGAATATCGTTTTCCTCGGTGTTACGAATTACTTTAGTCAATTCACCGGGAAGAGTCTATTCGTACCAACGCAAAAAATCAGTAAAAGTAGAATAAAAACATGCAAAATTTACTTTCGTAGTCGAGTTACTTTTCTTTTTATATTACTTGCCCCGTAAACCCATAAATTACTTTTATTCCGTTGTTAATCCTAATCACTTTACACTTTACGCTTCACGGTCACATAACGTGAAAAAAAGGGAAGTTACTTTTCTCGGAAAATAAAATAACACGTGATAGATTTCCGATAATACGTTTTTAATTGTAATGATAAAGTAAAAACAAAAAATTTTTACAATTATTATTCTCGAAGAGTTATTGAATTTTAAAAAGTAAATCTTCAATTAACTTACGTCATTTTGCCTGTAAAGAATTGTCAAGCGATCTTCCTAACGTCTATTCCTTCGGAAGAATCTACCCCGAACATCCTTTTGTCACCGGTTATAACTTCTCGTGTCTACTTATATAAATCTTTATATGTAGGTCATTTACTGGCAATTTAATTGAACCCAATTAATGTAGTGGCGCTTGTATTTCGTCTTCTTTTTACAACGGAGAAAACGTAACTTTCTTTACCGAAATTCGATTATCGAAAAACAATTCTGGTTTGAAAAGATTTCCCACGAAGAGTACGTAACGGCTCGGCAGTTAAACTTTCGGAACTTATACCGGCCTAACCGTGGAATATTACTTCGGCAAGTAAGCGGGATTAGACTAATTATTATTAATTACTTAGAATTTTTATAATTGTTTTAATAATTGTGGTCCCATTTACTTATCCCTTCCGGCGTTATCGGACGGTAATCGTAAAAGAAACCGACGATCATCGTTAGACAAATATAAATACGTAAATATATAACAGTTGGAAACAAATTGCAGAATATTTTATAAATATCCCGACGGACGATGGATTCATCCGACACAATTTTAACCGTTTTAAATAATTTCTTTTCAGACTCCGCCATTACTCGTTTCCGGCAGTTGGCATTGCGGAGGGAAAACACGAAGCATTCCTCCTATCGATATATTACGAAATGCCCAAACTGACAAAGAAAAGTTTCCCGCTTAAACTTTTCGTACAAGAGTTTGTTACGTTTTTGGTAAACGGAAAAGATTTTATCGCAGAATTACGCGAGGAAAGGTAATTTTATTATTTGGAATAATTAAATATTTCATTCGGAAAATATAATTACGCGTTTTGTGTCGAGATTTCGAGTTTCGTCGGATTCACTCCGTTAATTCCTTTTTTTGTTTAACTACGAAAATATTAAACAGCGTTATTTCGTTTGAAATTGTCCTACATTTATCCCCGATGCAATTGCGTTATTTCTGAAATAAAAGCAAAATTATAAGGGAATTTAGAAATCCTGCTGAATACAGAAATATAAAAATTTAATGGATTAAAAATATAAACATTTTCGAATTACAAAAGAAAGGAAAACACAAAAAAAGAAAAAAAATAGAATTTCCTGTTAAACGGATTTCAGAGTGGCGATATCGATAAAAGTAACTTCCTCCGATACAACAGAACAAAGGAAAGGATACGATCGCGGGCAGCACTTTTAATTAAATGAGTAAGATTCCCTTTTGATTCCCGACTTTCAACCGTTTTAATTTTCATTTTGTCTCTTATACAANTTGATGTGATAAATCAATATAAAGTTGTCAGACTAAATCTATTAGTCTACTTTGTTTACCAATATTAAATATTTTAACCATTCCTTCATTATTTTCTTCTATGGATTCCATATGTTGTGCAGTATCTTTAAAAAATAACACACTTGTTAAAAAGATTTCTTGTGCTTCTTTTGAGTAAAATAATAAGGCCTCCAAAATTGCTCAATAGGGATAATTAACTTGTGAAATTACTTGTTTGCCATTCAGAAAAACGCTGCATTGAGAGAACGAACTATTTAAAAAATAATTTACCAGAAGCTACTTTTGCATCTGCAGCAGTATCTGTTTCATTTTTCTTTACGATTTTTGCTTGAACATGTAGATAAATTGAATGCAGATCGATATAATTTTCACCAGAACAGGATACATAAAATTCGATTGGTGCTCGACTATCCGAAATTGTTGCGACAGGATGAACTATAACTTCTGACGTATTGTCAATAGCCAGTTGAGTCGAAACAGTACTGAATAAATTTAACTCGCTTTTGGTACACGGACAAGAGTGTGGCTCCATTTTCTCATTCAGTAAAGATATCTTTTAGTTTTCGCCTTTTATTCTGCGACTGAATTAATCTTTGTATTCGTTTTCTTTTTATACCAGATCCACCTTGTACTTTTTTAATTACATCATCTTTAATTTCGGAACTAATATCTTTTAAATGTGATCATGTAGATTCTTTAAATGATTTCCAACTAATTATGTCTGATCCATCATTTAATGCAAAGTTTAACGCTTTTCGCCCTAGATATTTTTCTACTTTACTAAGAATAGAAATAGATTTACGAAATAAATCTAAAAAAAATCCTCGTTGTATTTGCTGTCCTGCAAAATAATTTCCTGTTCCTAATTGTCGTGTGAGAGGAAATCGTAACTCAGGTTTGAATATTGTTCTTCCTGCTTGATTGCAGCAATAATTTATGCAATCTTTAGGATCGAGCTTCATTTTGTATTTCTCAAAGATGAACTAACATTAGCAAATAAAATTAAGCACTATTTATAATTGTTTAAAAGATAAAACTAATAATGTTTTGCCTCCAAAAAAAGACAATTTCTTTACACCAACTGTTCTCAACTCGATTTCGACAGTATCGATATAATTTTTCTTCAAAGGAAAATAAAAAGGTGAGGGATAAACTCTAACTATTTCATCGTCTTTTCTTTTATAACTGGTATAACTCTTAGAAGAAGAGCTGTTAAATTCCCAACGTGATGAGAAGCAACAATATTCGAATAGATAAAAATCTTTTAATTCGTTTCCGAATTCAATTGTTATATTTTTAGGAACTTTTAAAATGATTTTGTTATTAAGCACTAATCCTAATTTAATATATTTAAAAATTTCGAGAAATTTTTCGGCTGAGGAATATAATCTAATAGGAATAAAAATTTTTTTCACTACATCGATTCCCTCAACAACNGCTCCCGGGTAGAATTATCGGATAGATGCGAAATTCTGCATCGCGGCGAGTCCCGGAATTTGCCAGATCCGCGGCAAAAGTCCACATCGAAATATCGAATTGGAAACTGACGATCCCTTAATTCTCGACTTCGCCGACCATTTAGGCTAGGCGGAGATACATTCTAATAATATTATAAAGGAAAATTTCTTCGCCTGCCATTAACAATAACAAACCGATAATTCACAATAGTTAAGTTTTATATTTTATATTCATCCGAATATTTAACAGATATGGATCTGTTTGAGAAGTTTTTTCTTTTGATATTTGAACACAGATCTCGGCACGAGAGAAATCCTTAAAATGGGTCTTTATAATGGTTAAAGCCTTTGATGTCTCAATTTTATGTCCGGTGTTTTTTGGTCTGTCCGCGGCGTATTTATTAATAAAAAATCACGTTTGATAGCTGCATCGGATGGCGGCAGTGACGAACAAAACCTATCTAGGTATTTCGTGTTCTCGTCATTTATCCTACTTTGAAAAATGAGCCAACATTTCACCCTTTTTCACTGATATTTTGATTTTCCAGTTTACTCCATACTTCAAATTTACTTTCGTAATATTTTTTTCGAATACGCTAACTCGTAAATCCTGTTCATTCACGGTAAAATTTAATGACACTTTCTTGCAGAATACGTAGCTTTCTTATATATTCTTCTAAGCCATAAGCTCTTTTTTCTTGAAACTGATCCAATCCGTAGACCGGAGAGGCACGAGAAATAATGTACTGTACATCACTCCTGAATATATTCCATGCAAATATCGTAGAAATCTATGGCATAAGTTTGAAAATTTTCAACTGTTACACGTCCTTCTTTTTCTAATACTGACAACTGATTTCTCTCAGTAGTAGCGAAAACTTTTCTTCCCTTTTGCAATTTCGGTAGATCTTCGCTTTTATAATAAATGTGACCGATTATATCCGGCAAACATTTGCTAATTTTTGCTTCGTATTGTAGATCTTGTTACTTATTAACTGAAGATACAGTATATAGATAGACCTGCGGCAGTCTGCGCAGCATTACGTATCACATGTGCGGGACAAGCAATGCCATTTATATTGTTCGTAATGTTTTCTTGAATTTCGAAGAACAGATTATTCTTTTCTTTTTTTTCTTTCCACCGAAATTTGTATTTGTATTATCTGCCGATATAACTATAACCTTTCCAAAGAGATGTAACTTCTATAATCGTTTTTCCATTTCTCATTTAAGAAATGACTTATTCTTCTGCTGAAAACCCGACTTCAAATAGCACTTATACGTTTTTTTCGTTTTTACGCAATCGACTAGGTCTGACCGACCACCGCGTGAAATGCAAAATGTAAATTGAACATTTCATCCGCACCTTTACCGACGGAAATTATTTTGTAAAATGATCATTTATACTGCATTTTCCTTTCGGCATTACGAAAACAAAAAACAATAAAATTATAATAATCTGCAAATCTTTCGGTACGAGATGCTTGAATTGTCCCGCGCAATCAGACGGCCGGCCCGGGTTGCTACAGGAAAATAGAACAAAAACGGAAGTAAATTGCCAAATTCGAAGATAAAAATTGCGGCAATTACCAGCGGATCGATCTTTAGTCGATGTTTGTACCGTAACACTACGCTAACTTCTTATATCGTACCGTGTCTGTACGTATTTTGTTATTTCCCGTTGAAAGCGGGACATTTGAAAAAAATTGAAAACACCAGACGTTTTATGAAAAAACCGGGACCGTCTCGGTAAACCGGGACGAATGGAACACTAGCTTAGAGCAGTATCGTTTGACATACGGACACGCACGTAAACGAGTAAATTTATGGTTTCTCGCGTGTCAAATAGTGCCGCCAGAAGATTTCCGGAAGATCTTGTTCTTCGGAGGATTCGGCGTTTCCGTTGTTTCTAAGTCTTCGAAGCGCAATGATACGCGACTGGCGTGACGGTCCTCCGCTTCTAACAGAATAGACACTACGGTTATCCTGCACCGACGGGTGGTGCTCTCTACAGCAACCAACGAAGTGTGGCCACGTGACAGAGACATTTCTATGATAACGTCCCAATTGTCATCTAGCTGTAGGTCGTTCGAACCTTTTCCTTTGTCGCATTTCGGGAATTTGTGGGACGAGAGGGGACGGCAGTTACCATATCTACGGGAAAACCCGTTGCAGGATAGGGTACGGTGCACGCCTGCCCACGCCTAACGGCATGGATTCGCACACGCACGCAAGAGGAAAATTTATAAGGTATTAAAGGTGGCATTAAATTGCATCCCTATTACGCAAAAAATTATTTCTATGCTGCGATACTATCATCGCTTACTGCATTTTTTTAACTCTCCGCGTGCGAATTACCGAACCATTTTTAGCAGCTGGTTATAGCGGACGTTGCGAGGAGGATCCGAAGTATCCGGAGAGAAAAATTTCTACAGAGTACATATTAATTTTAAAATATATTCGTAAGGCAACCGACAACACCAATGCATTGTTTTAATATAGTTAAGCTTTCTGTTAGCCTGTATTAAACCTTTGTTAATGTGGTTAAGATATAAATTTGTGTCTTTCGTACGGAATTAGCCGATGCGAAGGAAGCGGCGTGTCCGGGCAACTTCCAAAAAGTGGAGGAACGGTGTTTGGCCACGTTTCGCCGAGCGGAAACGTGGGAACGAGCGTACAACGTGTGCGGAAACCAGAACGGTTACCTGTTACACCTGGAAGGAATGAATTTCGACGCCGTCAGCAAGTACGCCGGTAAGTGAAGGCGCCGAGCAGATTCGACCTTCGAGCACGGATATTTCAATCCTTATTCTTTACACCGCAGAGGACGAGCGAGTGGACGAGATTCACCTGGGAATCAAGTGGAGAAAAAATAATTATTTATCGCAGGAAGGAAGTCCTAAAGTTTTCAAGTAAGTTTATCAAATTAATTTCTCCTCGGTAATGGAAATCGAACAGAAAAACAAATATTCTTGTAGCCAAACGGGATTTTCCGCCAAAGAAAAGTTTAAGTGGAAGGACGAGAAATTCGCGGGAGGTTGCCTGTCGTTCAGATTTTCGACCCGGGAGTTGGCCGACGTGTCTTGCAGTCGTCATCGATCCGCTTTCATCTGTCGGTGGGAAAACGAGACGGAAACTCGTAAGGGTTTTACTTTAATTTCGTTTTAATCCGCGGTTTACCTTAACCTCTGACGGTTGGCGTTTCCAAAGCCTTACTCTGCGACCCAGACTGGACCTATTCCTACCTTTCCGGCAGTTGTCTTAAAGAGGTCGATGTCTCCGGGTCTTCGCACCACGATTGCCGAGGTCGATTCTTCCGCCCGGAGAGTCGGGATTGGCCCGTCTCGGCCTGGAAATTCGACCGAAGTGACCGGAACGATAGCCGAGGTTAGTGGACGTTTATTATTCTTTAAATTTAAATAATTTCCGGGACCGCGCGATTTATTCATTCTCCCCGGTGAAAAGTTCTTACGGATAATTTTTAAAAGCAAATTTCGGCAGTCGACGATTAGACAAATATTGGCGATGAATTTTGATGGTAAATTTTGTCAATTCTACGTTTAATATTAATAATACATTTAAAAACTCTTTTATTCGAAGTACGGGGTGAAGCTCCCGACGATTGCGTGGAAAATTTTTCGAATAATGGCACGATCGGGCAAAACTGCTCCCGGAAGAATGGTTATTTTTGCGAAAAGGAAGCCAAGAAAATCGGTAAGTCAAGCCAAGAAAATCGGCCGAAAATTCGNGATTGCGTGGAAAATTTTTCGAATAATGGCACGATCGGGCAAAACTGCTCCCGGAAGAATGGTTATTTTTGCGAAAAGGAAGCCAAGAAAATCGGTAAGTCAAGCCAAGAAAATCGGCCGAAAATTCGGCAAAGTACGTGAATTTAAGAATAATTGTTATCTTTTGAGCAGAGATAAAAGCCGCAATAAAACCCGGCCATTATGTAGTGGCTTCTTCCGATTTGATCTTTTCCATGAACGTGGAGGTGAGGATCGACGGAAAGAAGTACGATTACCAGGAATTAACGGACGTCGTCTGGTGGAAGAACGATTATCCCGCTTTGTACGGAAACACTACTTACTGGCCTTATTATGGCGAAAAGGTCAATTGGTTGATCGTCACCCATTATTATTATTCGTTTAAATTACCCGGTTATCCTTACATCGTATTTTCCGACAGTACGGACATTCCGGATTCGGGTAAGTGCGTGGTTTCCTATACGACAGAAGCTTTCGTCGGCCTTAATTATATTAACGCTATTATAGACTAAGTAGATTAGCCACTTGTGTATATTATTTCTACGGTCGAAAACTTCATTCCTTTGTCGTAAATTACGCTTAATCAATAAATTTATTAAATATTTATTGACTCAAAATAAAGTTAAACGTAAAATTTCTTCCATATTTTTTTGAAANCTTTATCAGTTTGTAAATTTTTTGGAATGTTTTTTTTAAAAATAATTTCAAAAGCTTTAAAAACTGACTGAGGCTTTTTATCTTTTATTGATTCCACATAGCAATACTTAGTAAATACATCGATTACGGTTAGTAAGCATTTTACTCCATTATTAAGTCTAGAAAATTGTTTTAATACAATTGAATCAGCTTGCTATAAGTCATAAGGATAAAAACTTATAGTTTTTCTTCGCGAATATTTAATTCTAACGGGTTTATGAAGAGTATAAGTCAGTTGAGAAGATAGCCATTTTTTAACAATAGATCGCGGTAAATTAGATTCATTTACTAATTTACTTACACAACCAAAAGATGCCGGAGATTTAGGATTATAGTATATTGATTTCAAAAGTTTTTCCATTCGGAATTTTTCTTTCTCTCCCTCTTAGATTTTTTCCACTGGTGAAATAGTCTCGGAGAAAAAATTTCTTTGGGAGTCTCGACCAATGCCGGTTGATACTGTGCTTTTTCGGGTAATGCTGCCAAACTTTTGTGTCCAATCCACTTTTTAGGAATGCTTATTTTCTTTAAACCGTTCAAAAAATCGTTAAAACCAACAGGAACTAATGCGGGTTTTCTATTTCTCATTACGTACGAAAATTAAGTCTACTATATGACTTCCAAAAATAGGTTTCCCATCGACTTAATTAACATTCCCATGTTAATTAATTCGCCGTTAGAATTCCATCCGTAATGGTTTCGATTCAACTTATCAATTAAATGTGGTATATATTTTCGATATAACTGTGGGGATAAAATTATTTGTTTAATAAATGCATCATCATCAACAGCTTTTTCTTCGGGTTGAGATTCCGTTTCTTCGATTTTGTCGGATACAACAGATACTCTAACAGGTTCTTTTGGTGCATGAACTGTTCTCTGATATCTTGAAATCAATTGACTTAATAATTTGACTTTACTATCATCAGATAAATCACCAGTCTCGAGNTCTGTTTCTTCGATTTTGTCGGATACAACAGATACTCTAACAGGTTCTTTTGGTGCATGAACTGTTCTCTGATATCTTGAAATCAATTGACTTAATAATTTGACTTTACTATCATCAGACAAATCACCAGTCTCAAGTAATTCTTCGATATTATTACTAATTCTTATTTCAGGTTTTTGATATGCTGACAACAATTCAGGAAGGACAAGAGTCATTTGCTTCGCCATTAGATTCTTTTTCCTATTACCAATTAGTCCGCCTGCTATTGACAATAACGGAGCCAGTAGAAGAGGAAGGAATCCACCCGATTGATTAACTAAAATTTTTTTCTTAGTATTTTAAAGGAACATTTTTTTCACTTAATTTCCTAATAATTTTTTTATATTTTTGTAATTTACGAACATTAGCAGGTATATTTCCTCTCTGCAAATAATCACATATTTCGCACAAAACTTTAATTTGATCGGGAGTAGCTTCTTTCAATATTGCTTTTCGTTGAGAAGGAGTAGTTTAGGGCAAAAGTGCTAACATGTGATAATTTTTCTTCACGTTCTTCATTTTATTGGTAAATATAGAGGAGACCGGGGCAACTTCGGCATGCGGGGCAAGTTTGTCAAGCGCTTTTTTTTAGAAACAAATTAAAAGGAGACTTTGACTATAGGCTGGGCAGTTGAGTTTTATTGGTGGCTTGTTGAGTGTAGTGTTTTTATTGTTCTCCAACAAGCGTAGTTGAATTATCAAGCAAATTTTCATTTTCGTTCAATTCCATATAATATTTTTTTTCCATTTATATTGAATTGGCAGGTTTTGTTATAATTCCATGATAACGAAAGTTACTTTTCCTGTTAGAAGGATGTAACTTCAACTTATTCACGTGGCCAGATCGTGGCTTGGCATTCTGTTCTCAGGGTTGTACTTAATGTTTCGAAATCATGACTAGCGGGGTAAGATCGGCAACATAAAGCCACATTAGAAGCAAAGGATAAAAATCA
>NW_019384585.1:26168-36429 GCF_000671375.1 Centruroides sculpturatus | reverse complement strand
CCAGCTGCCATAGACAATAACGGAGCCAGTAGAAGAGGAAGGAATCCACCCGATTGATTAACTAAAATTTTTTTCTTAGTATTTAAAGGAACATTTTTTTCACTTAATTTCCTGATAATTTTTTTATATTTTTGTAATTTACGAACATCAGCAGGTATATTTCCTCTCCGCAAATTATCACATATTTCACACAAAACTTTAATTTGATCGGGAGTAGCTTCTTTCAATATTGCTTTTCGCTGAGAAGGAGTAGTCTTGGACAAAAGTGCTAACATATGATAATTTTTCTTTACGTTCTTCATTTTATTGGTAAGTATATCCAAAAAATACCTTGTTCGTCGGGAAAACACGAATCTCTCACAGAAAATTTCTTATTCGTTTTAGGATGAAAATCTAATAACAAATAACCAAATTCCTTCTCTGTTGCTTTTTTATATGCATCCATAAAAAAATCGCATTTACCAGCAAAAGCTTGTCGCCCCAAACAACTTACTTGACTTTCATCGCGATTATTTTTAAATAATATCAAATAATGAGTGTTTAAAGTTATATCTCTCATAATTCTATTTTTTGGAAACAAATTTTGCATTATAATTATCACGCTTACATTATAATGATGAGACTCTGTTGTAAACAAAGATGCAGTTTTTGAACTGAGTTCATGCATCAAATCATCAATTATTATTAAATCCCATCCTTGCACGGATTCAGGTAAACCATACATGAATGTAATATCTCTTTCCTCATGAAAAAATGGTAAATATATGGAATAACACCATAGAACCTTTTTTAATGTCTTTTCATAAATTTTGTTATGAATAATTTTTCTCACTAGTGTAGTCTTTCCACATTGTGAAGGTCCAACAATTATACAGTTACTAGGATGTTTGAAATACATACTCGTATTAATCGAACTTATAAGCTTTAGTAAATTTATAATGCTTTGTTCCGCAAATTATCTTTCTAAATATTAATATATTCTTTTTGTTCTTTTCTATATAAACTTCATTGATAACGTCTAAACATTCCTCGAACGAATGATATAATTTATTACTAACTTCATTAATTCTTCCATCCTCGTCGAAAATTATAAAACCAAATTTTCCATCTCCTTTCCATATATCATCGTTAACTTTAAAATAATATAAAACAATAGGGAAATTATCAGGAATATCGAAAGAAAAATTATTTACCGCAGCAATACATGTATCCAAAGACTTATACAAACGAGGAGAATCAGAATACTATCGCCGTGGTAAGTAATAATAANAGGCACAGCCTTCTCACTGAAATTGTAGTTTTTTTATTGTAGTGTAGGACCTACAAACACTTGTCTTTTTCTTTTACCCGCGACCCCCCGTGTATGGCTTTGCAATCCACCTGGGGGTTGCGACCCACAGGTTGAAAAACACTGATCTAGAGTTAGGTCTAACCCAAACTTTTGGTCTAAGGCAAACTTTTGCTTTTTCAACTCATGATCTTCTATATTTTTAGGTTTAGCTCCTCTTTTTTTACCAACAGTCTGTTTCACGTTAAAATCATAATCACACTCTAAAATTAATACAGTAGAGCGTCGTTTATCCGAAACGTCGGTTATCCGAAATAATTCCAGTTGGCAAATTTAAATTTTCGCCAATGTTGTGGCTGCAATCTTTGGCTATGTCTTGGGCTACTAACATTGTTTACGTTTTTGATAACAAATCAACTTCTAAAGTATAACTTTTTATTGTTTTTATATTTTTCAATAAATTTATTTTGTTTCTACAAAATAAAGAAATAATTTTTAACGATACTATAGCCACAATTATTATTTGAAAAAGTTTACGTTAGGCTTAACATCGACGAAAATTCAACGCAAAGCGACATGCAACGGAGAAAAATTTCAGGGTGGGATAGGTTAATATATTTTTTCGTATATAATCGGTTATCCAAAAAATAAGTTATCCGAGCAACCCCAGTCCCCAATTGATTCGGATAAACGACACTCTACTGTATTATATTTAT
Organism: Centruroides sculpturatus; assembly: GCF_000671375.1. Classification (NCBI taxonomy): domain Eukaryota; kingdom Metazoa; phylum Arthropoda; class Arachnida; order Scorpiones; family Buthidae; genus Centruroides; species Centruroides sculpturatus. The sequence goes on along the minus strand of NW_019384585.1, from coordinate 34,425 downwards.
TGAAATATTTTAAATAAAAATATTAAAAAATAAAATAAAATACTTACCATCTGAAGACATTTTTCTTAGATGTATGAGAGGTTCTTGCAAAAGAAGTTCTCAGTGATGTATTGAGCCAGTCTCTTATATGCAGTATTTATACTATTGCTGGACACGAAAATAACACATAACACGGATGCGAATTAATATTTTTAGACAGTTTCTTGAAAAACAGGATCTCCATTAATAATTTTAGAATAACACGATGTCTATTAATATTCTTGAACTATACTTTGAATAACAGGAAGTTTAAATATGAATTGAAAATTGACATAACACGATGTTTAAAAATGAATTAAAAACANATTTAAAAACTCTTTTATTCGAAGCACGGGGTGAAACTCCCGACGATTGCGTGGAAAATTACTCGAACGATGGCACGATCGGGCAAAACTGCTCCCGGAAGAATGGTTATTTTTGCGAAAAGGAAGCCAAGAAAATCGGTAAGTCGTCCCGGCAGAAAATTCGGCAAAGTACGTTAATCTAAGAATAATTGTTATCTTTCGAGCAGAGATAAAAGCCGCGATAAAACCCGGCCACAAAGTACTGGCTTCTTTCAAACAATACGCCAATTTGATCTTCTCCATGGACGTGGAGGTGAGGATCGACGGAAAGAAGTACGATTACTGGGAATTAACGGACGTCGTCTGGTGGAAGAACGATTATCCCGCTTTGTACGGAAACACTACTTACCGCCCTTATTATCGCGTAGGGAGCATTCTGTCCATCGCCACCCATTATTATTATTCGTTTAAATTACCCGGTAATCCTTACGTCGTATTTTCCGACAATGCGGACATTTCGGCTTCGGGTAAGTGCCTGGTTTCCTATACGACGGAAGCTTCCTTTATCGTAAATTATGCTTAATTAATAAATTTCTTAAATATTTATTGATTCAAAATAAAGTTAAAGGTAAAATTTCTTCCACATTTTCCTGAAAACGAAAGTACTATACCGTATATATAATTTCCGAGAAAGGAACCGGGAGAATTGCCTGTTTATCTCTTCTACTCGACAATTATTTTCTGTATTATGTAATGTCTTTATTATTTTTACACCGAAAGTCGATAACGCGAAAAGATAGTTTAAAATAGTCATAATTAGCTAAAGACGGCGAAACTTGGATGGCAATAAGCAAAATTTTATAACATATGGATTTGGGGCCCGCTAATACCGATATCTCCGGCCAATCGGTGACCGTATCCTCGATTATAACACGCTGATTCTATCGTAATTGTATATCGTTCCCAATAAGACAGTAAAAAGAATGACGTGGCGTTATTACAAGGTACCACTGTAGCGTTATTAAAATCTCGTTACCACCATTTTTCGAACATAACGATTGTCGAGCTTAAAATTTTGCGAAAGTTCGAACAGAAATAAATATTAAAAAAATAATGTTAAAATATTCAAGTCTTTTCGTTATATAAGTATGATGTATGCTATAATCCAGTTCTGTCAGTAAGATACGATACAAGAATCGATGATACCGTACGAACTGTACCGGGGGTGGACGAATCTCGTCGCAATAGGAGCCACTGTTTATCGGAAATTCTCCGGTACAAAAGACGGACAGAAAAGTAAATAATTTCTTAAATACGATAAGGGTTTAAACACATTTGGTCTTTTGCACCAGTTATACTACGTTCGCACACAATCCACGACTCACTTCGTTATCGATTTACGTACAATCTGGATTGTGACTGTCGCTCGTCGAACGTCGTGCTGTTCGCACAGGCAGTACGCTCGAAAAAAACCTGGCTATTACACGCAATCATAAAACTGACGTAACTACGCGGTAAGTCACAAACACCAACAAAGAAAATGGAAGTTTTGGTTAGAAATAAATACTTTTTCTTGCCATACATCTAATAATAGACAGATTTCGTCGTCTCTCCAAATGTCTTTTTTATTTCTCTGTCGATAGCCCGACACGTGTTCAGCAGCCATTTTGTATTTTTTCGCGCGCGTGGGATTGTGGAATCTCTCTTATGACTGGATCTATTTTCAAAAACTCTCTCCAGTCGATGGCGATAAAACCTCGTTTCAGTCGAGATTGAAACGGTCGAGAGCGTTCGCACCACGGAACTCTCTCCGACCTTAGTCACAATCTAGATCGAAATGCTCTGTGCGAACGGGGTATTACAGCGAAGCGACAGCTTGGAAAATAGCCCTTTTGGTTATTCTGGGAGGAATTTCACCTTACCGTAAACTTAATTCAATTGTTTCGAAAAAGTTCCTTCAAAACAAGAAGTTTTCCACTTAAATTAAAATTTCTTCATTCGTTTTATTTTCTTTTTTTAACACAAATGATGTCGTAGTTTATCTTACTTTTTCACATAATTTTCGTTTTTAGAACTCTCCACCTACCTTTTAACCCTGACGATTCCACGCATCTATTCAAACGAAAGCGTACAAGACGAAATAAGAATGATATATAAAGAATTGGATTCGAATAAAAACGTAACTTCCATGATTGGAGTCTTTAAGATAAAAAATAAGATTCGTAGAACCGGCTGGAGACTGACAGACCTGGCGTAAGTTTCTGACAAGTAAACTTTTCCTCCGATTCGAGTTAACTAATTCTCTTCACTGGTTTATAGCAAGAAGGACGATAAAATCGTGGTACACATCGTGCTCCTTTTCTCGTATTTAAAAAACAAAAAGGAAAGCCTTTTTCTTCCGTTGCAGAAATTCATAAATAATTCCGTCACTAAATATTTCCAAAAGTGGAAAGTAGACAGTTTCAAACTGACATATCCGGGTAAGGATCGACTTATTTGTTGACAAAAATTAGTTTACGCAGTTACGGTCAATTTAATTTTTCCTTTCAGGTCGATGCTTGAGAGAAGAACGTCGATTCAATAATACGAATTTCACCTGGAACGACACTTATTATTCTCAATCGGCGGTATCTTCTCCTCCCTGTTTAACCGGTAAGTATCAATAGTTTCCCGTTAAATTCTCCTGTGGAGTTTCACCACATTTCTTTCTATTTAGAAAAGTGGGAACTGGTGACCAGGAAGTGCCGAGGAGAATATGCCAAAGAATCGAAATGGGAGGACTTCGACTACTCCAAATGCCTTCGGTCTAACCAGTTTTCAGGTAGAAGCGTTAAACCGGGACGTGCTAGGTTCCCACCCAATGATCTGACCGTGATTTATCTTTAGCCAATCCGCCCCCTCGCTGATGCGCGCCGGGATACGCCGCCTGGAATTTTAGCCTGTGTCTGCGACAATACCGAGAGGAATTAAACTGGTCGGATGCGGTCGAAGAATGCGGCAAAAACGGCGGTTACTTATTTTCTCTCAGCATCGACGCTAGTAATCAAGTGGAGGATTTCGACTTCTTCTCCGAACCGGGTGAATATAAATTGCGGGAATTCGTCCACACAAAAATTGTAAAGTTTCGTGGGAAAAACTAAACTGGTGTCATTTTCTCAGAAAGGCGAGAGGAAGTGTGGCTGGGAGGACGCCGAAATGCCGGCCAGTTTCAGTGGATGGCGTTTTATCCCGAAACCATAAACGCGTAAGATTTGCCAATTATCGCTTTAATTATATTGGTAAGTTCTAATTTTCCCACGCCTTAACAGAAGCGGCGCCACGAAATTTCGTTGGGAGAAAGGACAACCCGCGCCGGGCAACGACTGTCTGAGCGGAGTAATTGGCCGGCAAGAAATTCTTCTGTACAGCCGACGGTGCCGGGAGAAACGGCCTTTCTGGTGCATGCATAAAGCGTTCGATGAAGAACAGTTACGTAAGTAGAGCCAAATAATTACATTTAAATATAATGGCGGAAAATAGCCCGACGTAATTTAACAATGTGCCGTAGCCTCTAATTGTCCCAACGGTTGGAAAAGCTTGCCTTGGCTGCGGAAGTGTTACCAGCAGACGGAAAAAAAAATGAATTGGAGGCGATGGCGAGAGTATTGCGAAAAACAAGGAGGAAGATTGGCCACCCTCGAGCTCCCCGAAGTCAATACCTTGGTTAAAAGTTATATATTGGAACATAACGGTACAAGTAAGTAGCCACATCCGGTAATTAACGCCTCCGGATTTTTGGTAACGACGCGCGCTTTCTCCAAGATTCCGGCTGGTGGATCGGACTTCGAAGATCGGACGAAGGATTCATTTGGGAGGACGAAGGCGAAACCGTTCGGTACGTGAATTGGGCGGCGGATACGGATTTCGCACCGAATTACACGGCCGGATTAATGAAGGTCGAAGGTTCCGGCGTTTCCTGGTCTCTGGACAATCCAGAAGAAAATCACTTTGGCATCTGCCAATCGACGGTCGAAGGTAAAGGTATGACCGCGAGAGAAATCGCGTCGTTCAATTATTTAAATTTAAAAACGTAACTTTTGTAGATTCAAGAGTTTCCTGCGAAATAATCGTTGTTTCCGAAGGTGTATTCAAATGCCTTTGTAGTAAAAGTTATTACAAAAGTGTCACGTGGTATAAAGATGGCGTTATCGTCAACGGAACGAGAGGATTGACGACCGGCGGCGAAGAATATTTAACCGTACGAAATTTACTTTCTACAAATACGAGCTTAGACCGGGGTCGACTCCAGGGCTATTATTGGTGCCTGGTGGATCAGAAGCGACCTTTCGTCTCCGTCGCTTCGCCCCGGATACTTTTCACCTTCAAAGGTAAGAAGATTAAAGTTTCTCTCTTATATAGTTGTCAATAAAGACGATTAATTAAATACGCTTTAGACGTGTGGACGTTCGTCGGTGAGTTCGATTCTTCTATGGACTTTCTTCGATTAGATCCGAGCACGAAGGAATATTTTAGTCGATGTCGGAACATCGGCGAAAAGATCGAAAAAGCTTTAACTTCCGTCGGACAGACTGTCGTACACGTACATCGACTATCGGAGACAAAGTGAGTGTGTATTTATATATAGGCTACCTATATTGCCTAACGGTTGTAACCATTGATTTCGGCCTCGGTTGCAGGGATAAAATAAAAGTAAACTTTTTCATCTACACACGTTCTTCGAGTAAGAAGAGAGAAACAAAAATGGACGAAAGTAAAGAGAAGTTATTAAACGAACTGCAGAACCGAATGACCCGTAGTTCCGGTTTATTATCGGAATTGAAAATATCGCCGGAAAGTATTCGAATAAAAATTACAGGTAGGTCCTTTAGTAATTGACGGCATTTGACTTTTACGCGAACGTAATCTTATATCGAAAGCCTCCAAATAACAAATGATTTAATTCGGAATTGATAATGAACCGTAAATTTTGTTTTCCAGTCGGATGCCTTTCGACGATAACGGAGGTGAGCGACAGAAACGTGACTTGGCCTAGAAAAAATTTCGGTGAAATCGCTTTACCCCTAGAAGACTGCGTGACCGGTAAAGCTTACGTTTACGCTCTCGTACTCGTTGTAGCGCTACTAAATGCTATTATTTTTTGATAATTAGACAGAGGCGATCCCGTGGTTAGAAGGTGTTTGGGAAATTTCACTTACGGCGCTTATTGGGGTCCCGTGGACGGAAAATGCCGGGGAGAACTCTCCGACCTCACTCTACGATTGAAAGAATTATCTACGGTAAGTAAGCGCTGCCAATTCTTATTTCTTTTTAAATACAATAAATTAAAGAATTTTTTATACAATAAATAATTGTAAATATCCAATTTTACTCGAAATAAAAAAAAAATATTTTTTTTTAAGTGGAGAGAACTCTCGTGACAATTCAACCTGCCGAGTTCCTTTTCTCCCGTTCTCCCGCAAAGTGGGAACCCATCCCTCCCACTCCAGTTTTCTTCTGTGAATCCCCTCCCGCTCGCTCGGTTCACCGGTTCAAAAATTTCTCGAGGATCACCGATTCTCGATGGCGTAAAGATTTCGAATTAAGTATTTTATGCGTATAGAATAATAATTTTGATAAATTAAAAATTTACACTTACAAATCCATCTTTAAATTGGATATACGAGGACGGAGTTAGAGCAAACTCCAATTAAGCTACAGTTGATTAAGCCTCTTACCGCTTTGTTTTATTTGTTGGTTTTTGTTGACAAAGGCATACTTGGCCACAGTGTCTTTTTGAAAAAAAAGAAAATATTACAATGGAATAAAAATAAAAATTATTTCTCCGTGTGGTTATAAATACAAATATATAGCCTAAGGGTAAACGTATATAATTGGATAATTATTATCGATTTTCTTTACTAAAATATTATTTAGTTTCTTAAAATTTTAGAGCGATGAAGTAAACGTTACCAAAGAGTTAAGTAATTTAGTAAACGAGTGGCCTCGAATTCGAGCAATCGACATTCACTACGTGGCTACTTGCTTGGAGAAAGTTTCCACCAAACCAAATTTCCAAGTAAGAACTTGTGTTATTTTTCTGTCTTCGTGTCCGCCACATTTTATTACAGATGTATCGTTCCAGAATCCACAAGAATCGTTCGAAGAAATCGCCTCGACCATCGACAATTTAATGAAGACGGATTCATCCGTTTTGGCCTCGGCAAATACGAAAACCAACGCTTCTTCCAGGTAAGGTCTTTGACAAAACAATTGTCTTTAAAAGACAAAAGGTGTCGACAACAGATTAATCTCGATATCCAGAATTACAGCTTCGCTGGAGAGTATGCTAGAGGCCAATAACGTTTTCATAAATATAAGTAACGAAAACATAATTATTGCGTCTCACCCGCTGACCTCGGAAAATGTGGAAGTCGGAATATTGCTACCCCTGGATACAAACCGGATAAAGATTTTATACGAGGATACATTATTAAATGACGAATATAGAGTAAGAATACGTCTCCCTCGGGACGTGTCGAAAGAGAAAGCTTCGTCTAACGCCACTTTTAATTACGTCGTATACCAGAACGATGCCATGTTCTTCACCCACCGCACCGATCGAGCCGTAGTCAGTAACGTTCTGTACGCCCGCCCGACGGGAGCTCCCGTTCGTTTGCCTGCCAAAAGAATAGAAATCGCATTTCGAGTGTTCACGGTAAACTTCCGAAGGGAAAATATCCCGCATAATATAATATATATCTATATAACGCGGAAGACGAACCCTTATAATGTTCTCGTCGGCTCTCAGGTTCCCGGCCAAATACCCCACAGTTCGAGGTGCGTTTTTTGGGATTATTCTGCCAACCGTAAAATGGGAGATTGGTCCGATCTGGGTTGCGAAATAACAAACCGAACCGCCCGTCGAGTGGTATGTCATTGCGATCACATGACTAACTTCGCCGTTTTGGTGGTACGTAATGGATTTATTTGTATTTTTAAAATGTATTTCCAAATATTACGACGACTGAAAATTCTGCAATTTCAATTGGTGTAGAATTTACATCCGGATTACGTGGAGCGAAAGATACACGCCGTAGTCTTGGATATTTTCACCTACGTGGGGTGCGCGCTTTCCATAATGGGGCTCGTATTAACACTAAGCAGTTTCGTGATGTTCAAGTAAGTTAAAGTTTGCCAATCGATTTAGTAGGCTATAAATGAGATTTGGAAATTTACTAGGATAGCAAAACTTTACTTAGGACATTATGGCACGAGATTAGAAAAATAACGAACTTTACCGGCTTTATACATAACGGGGGAAAGTATGGCGATACGTAACTTTTACGGGGGGAATTAGTTAAAACATTCTCATCGCCGGGGAAAAATGTGGGCGTTGCGAGGATAACAGCTATAAGACAGGCGGATAAAATGTTATTAAAAGAATAAAATTACATTTTACCGATTTACAGTGATCATTTACGGTTGTTAGTTCGAAAAACTATAATCTAATTCCGAAAATATGTTTAGAAAACTGAGCAAAGGAGTGGTGAGCAAGGTTCTGTGCAATTTGGCATCGGCCATATTGTTAAGTCTGATCGTTTTCGTTTCGGGAATCGATCAAATCTCGTCCAAGAGGGGGTGTATATTTGCGGCCGCTCTCTTGCATTATTCGTTGATGGCCTCGTTCTGTTGGATGTTGATAGAGGCCTTGCAGCAATATCTGAAACTAGTCAAGGTGCTGGATACTTACATCCCCAAATTTATGCTCAAAGCATCCGTTTTTGCCTGGGGTGAGTCTTCAACTAATTATTTTTTTAATTAAAATGCGTATTGGCGCCTCTTACAGCTATACATATTCTCCTAGGAACTCCTTTACTCATTGTGGCTGTAATAATGTCCGTCGATTATAAATTGTACCACGGAGGAAAAAATTAGTAAGTGGTAATTTATTAGGA
>NW_019384585.1:11148-24705 GCF_000671375.1 Centruroides sculpturatus | reverse complement strand
AAAAAAAATAAAAATAAATAAATAAATTAAAAATAAATAAATAAATAAATAAATAATAATAATAATAAACACGAAAAGTCCCCTGACAGCCAACTCGGCCAGGTTACAATGGGGACGACTTTATACATAACAGGGGAAAGTATGGCGATACGTAACTTTTACGGAAGAAAATTAGTTAAAAATTCTCATCACCGGGGAAAAAACTGGGCGTGCGCGGATAACAGCTATAAGACAAGCGGATAAAATGTTATTAAAACAATAAAATTACATTTTACCGATTTACAGTGATCATTTACAGTTGTTAGTTCGAAAAACTATAATCTAATTCCGAAAATATGTTTAGAAAATTGAGAAAAGGAGTGGTGAGCAAGGTTCTGTGTAATTTGGCATCGGCCATATTGTTAAGTCTGATCGTCTTCGTTTCGGGAATCGATCAAATCTCGTCCGAGAAGGGGTGTATATTTGCGGCCGCTCTCTTGCATTATTCATTGATGGCCTCGTTCTGTTGGATGTTGATAGAGGCCTTGCAGCAATATCTGAAACTAGTCAAGGTGCTGGATACTTACATCCCCAAATTTATGCTCAAAGCATCCGTTTTTGCCTGGTGTGAGTCTTCAACTAATTATTTTTTTAATTAAAATGCGTATTGGCCCCTCTTACAGATATACGTTTTCTCCTAGGAACTCCTTTAGTCGTCGTGGCCGTAATAATGTTCGTCGATTATAAATTGTACCACGGAGGAAAAAATTAGTAAGTGATAATTTATTAGGAGAGACTCGAATTGAAATTAATTAAATTTTGTTTTTCCTAGTTGTTGGCTTCAAATAGGAGCATTCTATTACGGATTCCTCTTGCCGGTGGGAATAGTTATGCTGGTCAACTTGGTGGTATTTTGTTTGGTCTTTTATTCCGTCGCCTGGGCGAAAAAGCCGAAGCTGAAGACAGACGACAAGAAACTGGTTCTGGTACGGTTAAGGGCGGCAGTTTGCATTTTAACCCTTTTAGGTAAACGCATTCTCGTTCGTCGTTACGCTAAACATAATTACGGTAGAAATAAATGATAATTATCACGTAGGACTGTCGTGGACGTTGGGTTTCTTCGCCATAAACAGCGCGAAATTAGTGTTTAAATATCTGTTCACCATTTTCGTCACTCTTCAGGGATTCGTCATCTTTCTGCTTCAAGTAAGTTCTCTTTAATCGTCGACAACTAGAAATATTCTAAAATTGAAATATTATAATTTCTTAGATCGTCTGCAACAAAAGTGCCAGAGATTTATGGATAAAGCATTTTCGACGAAAACGTTCTGTCGGCGTAGAAGATACCGTCATGTTCAGTATTATTAGGAAAAACAATCGATGACAATTTCCTTAAATCTATTTTACTGTATTAAAACGTGCTTTGAGGTTGTGTATTTCGCAGTATTTTTAACTTTTCATTAATGTTTGAGAAGGACGTATTTTCTAAACGGGTTTAATACGCACCGGATGGGTGGTCGGCGGCCTTCGATCGGCTTACGAGCCAATCGAATCGGCTTGCGTTGTATCCGATTTCTGCGTAATATATACTGAATTTATTATAATTTGCGATAAAATTTAGTGGCGTAACATGTAAATATCGCTCGGTTTAGGTGTAAAGCTATAAATAGACGACTAAATTTCCCCATTACATTTTTATACGAATCCGAAATTATAGAAATATAAACCAACTTCCTCGTCACCTTTCTCAAACACGTTCATTAAAAGTTATTGCATTTAATCAATACTTTTAAATATAATGCAAGATACCAGTTGTGTAGTAACGACAAATTCATTAAAATTGATAATAGCCGATGCCGTGACTTTTTCTTATTACATCTATGCCAAACTCGAAAGCTTTTCATAACCATTTTATTTTGTTTTACTAATAAACTGCTTGTTTATTTTACGGTGAGAAAATGTATACGTTAATGTCAGTTTGTATACGTTGTCATACTTGTGTCACTGTCATTACAAGTACTGGGTAGTGAATCACTGCTTTCCACATATTTAGGAAAAGTTGATCTAGTACCTTAAAAACAAAAAATTCGAAATTCAAATATAAATAACATAACGTGCGTATTCATTACTGTATAAGACGTGTTCTATACTCCTTATCCGAGAGATCGACTCGTTTCTGCTCGGAGACAACCTCAGCTTTCCTCTCCGATGGGAATCGGGGCACTTTAATGCGTTGAGAAAAAGAACGATTACGGAATTTAGATGGAAAATCATTCGGAGTCGGTGCCAATCTATCGCTCGCGAGTAGCACTAATTGGCCGTCGATTGCGTGAACGAATGATTTTATTAAGAATTGTGCTTCTTGTGGTTAATTTCTTATCTTCGCGTAAAGTGAATCTTCTCTAGCGTTCCAAACGATTTACGGGCACCCTTAGAAAGTGCCATTTATTGTCTTTTTCACTAGGATATCCGAAATTGCACTCGGAAATGAAGCGCGTTGGCATTTTTCTAACGTCTAATGAGTAAAGTCTAAATAACTAAATGATTAAACGACTGAAAATAAAATGCCTTCTACCGTTGTAGCAAATCCCAAAGCTTCGAAGCACCCCGCAGTCATTTCCATTAATTTCCCGCTCCCAGTCGGTGAACAGATAATCCATTGACATTATTGACAAATTCGTGGGTATAGGAATTTGTCAACAATGCTAAATTGTAAATGAGCCTATTCGTTGTATTATGAATGAATAAAATAATTGATTGCCGCGGGTTCTTGCTCTTTTAATATCGGGTCAATAAACTGATACGAGAGAAATAATTTATATTTTGAATCAACCTTAAAGATTTATGGAAATCTTTACACTTTCGATGATAAATTTTCCAGCATAAACCATTAAATTGAATTACATTTTCAACATAAGTTAAAACCCACGAAGCCATTTAGAAGTAAAACGGGAATGTTTATCTCAATTTCTAATCGAGAGTACAGTTCGTCGGGAATATTTATTTATCTAAATTGATAGACGATAACAGTGTATGTCAGCAATGCAATGGCGATGGTCAAAATTACTTTTATCCACGGCAAACATTCCCCAAGCAGAAAAATTGGGAAATTCGTGCCAAGTTTTCACGTAGAAGCGAAAAGAGTATTCTTGTATTTTGTCGGCGTACAACAGGGATCGTTGATATATAGCGGAACAAAGATTCTTTCCTTCTTCGGAAATAAACGAAGTGGCAAAACATATCTGGGCGAACTGAATAAACGGATAACAGGAAATAAGGAACACTTTCGTGTAGTGTATCCAGGTATCGTAGTAACGAAAATTCAAAACCAGTCCGAAGTTGACCATTATGTTTCCTCCCACCGAAACGGTCTACAAGAATAACTGCAGAGAATAGGCGTTACGAATCTCGTTCAAGTATTCAATTAGCTCCTGGGTTTCCGTAATAATCCGAGAGATGCTCTTAGCGTTTTCCTTTCGTTCCGTCGTCTCCCGACGGAGCATTCGAAAGGCGTGTGCCAATTCCTGGCAAATGGTTTCGAAGAAGAGAAAATTCAAATTTTGTGTGGTTATAATTACCACCGAATACAAAAAGGTGAGAAACGAATAAAGAATGCACCACGAATTTTCGCTTATTTCTTTATAAATGAATTTAATATTCATCTCCGACGCGAAGTCGCTTCCAAAAATTACCACGGCGGACATATTACTTATATTAATTAGAAGAAAATTAAGCAAAATGGCTACCACTCGGACCGTCAGACGTTTCTTATCCACTCCGCTGCCGCCGGAAATTCTGTGAACGTTGCGAATCAGCTAACGAATTTTCGCTCGGTCCAGATGAAATCGATAGCACGTGATCGTGGAGATTATTTGAGTAAAAGTAAAAAATCCCTTCGGACAAATCTTAATGAAATCTCTTTATCCGTGACGTTCTTGATTACTCTGAAAGTGGAAACTGACACCAACGTTATCTCCAGGACTAAAATCGCTATGGCTCGAAAATGGAAACCTTTACCTTCTATTTTTAAACCGACCAGAGACATTGTGATTAATAATGGATTCCACGTTTTGATGTGTCGAACCTCCGCGTGTAGTTTCATTTGAGAATTCAATTATATTGTCCGGATATATAAAAGTATAATGAATGTTCTTATTATTATTACTTTTCGGAATCGAGCTTCGAAATTCTCTCGCGAAGTAAAGTTACGAACTCTCGCGACTTACGACCAAAGTGAAAACTTCATAAATTTTTTGTAAAATTGATGAAATGTAAATGCCATTCAAAGAAGTAATTATGTTTTACCTGTTATACCTGGGGAAAATCAACAACAGAAAGCAATTAACTGAACAATAGTAACACTGTTTACATTTCTATCGCAAATATTAATAAATGAGAAAGTGACGATGCGATGTGTTTACACTTAATGTATAAAAATAATTTGTATAAGTTCTTAAAATTTGAGGGTGGAAAACTTTTTAAGACAAAAATTAAATCGATAATAGGTTAAATTGTTCCGAAATGAAAAATTATAAAATATATACGGTGAATAGAAGATGAATATTGCTTTTTATATAAGATCAATCTAAAAGTAATTATGAAAAGCTGCAAAAATTTTAATGACACTATATTCGGCATCATCTGTACGTTGAAAAAGATTTTAACGAGTATCTTTTGCATAAACTCATTTATACTTGTTTTCGTTGAGTGAGACGATTTTACATGGATTCTGTAAAGTGCTGTATATTCTGAATGATAATAGAAACAATCAATCTTCTGTTCGTATTTTACATTTTTATTTGTTATTTTCGGATAAACAAACGCATTATATTTTCAAATTTTAATCTGTCTTTCATATACGTTCAGCATATTTGTTTGTTTAATTATGGCAACGGCAACGCAACCCTTGGGGATGCCTTCCGGAAAGTCTTTTTAAGGGAAACTGGCCCTATTTTAGGCATTACAAACGTAGAGAAAATCCGGAAACCACGTGGATAGCCCATCCGAGCGATGCGCGAACCCAGGACCGAACTCCCAGTGTTTAGGGGACGAACACAGCTTGGCCACAGGTTGTACTTCAGCGTGTTTGACGTTGATAATAAAAAAATTGGTTTAACGGGTTATTTCGAAATATAAACACGTCTGTTATTGTTCTGGCTTTTTATAACACCGTACTGGCAAAGTAATACAAACACTATTATGTCTATTCCTGTTCCCGAATGCTGGTGTATTACTGGAAGTAAACAAAGAAAATAATAAAAAATTTTCAGAAAATAAATTCACTTTTTTCAAATTTTTCCTAAAGCGAGTAGAAATTTCGGTTTGTGTACTACAATAAAATACGCGATCCTTCATTTCTCCACGGACATTAGTGTCAGTTTTCGACCAAAACTCATAAATATTCGTACACGCAAATGGATTCAAATACAAAACAAAGTATGGAAATTAAACAATTGAAAAAATGGAATTTATTATTATTCGTTATGTCTATTTTCGATTTGAAATTAGACGGTAGGGGATTTCGTTTTCACGGCATCGTCTTGTTAATCTTGGCCAAGTTATTGGTGTGCATTTCTATCTTTAGAGTAATCAAGAGTATTGTCGATAGAGAGGATTTCATTGATATTTGCTTGAGAGTATTTTTCGTTTCGACCCAACTAATTTCCATAGTTACGTGCTACAGATTTCATCTCGATAGAGTCAAAATTCGTTCACTCATTCGGAACGTGTATAGAATTTCTTGCAGCAGCGGAATCGATAAGAACTGTCTGACGGTCCGAATTGTGGCCATTCTGCTTCATTTTTTTCTGTTTAATACGTGTAATGCGTTAGCCGTTGTCTTTTACGGGAGTGATTTCGCATCGGATTTAAATATAAAATTTATTTACGAAGAAATAAGCGAGAATTCTTGGTGTATTCTTTATTTGTTGCTATCCTTCTTGTATTCGGTTGTAATTATAATGATACAAAATTTGAATTTTCTCTTCTTTGAACTGATTTGCCAGGAATTGGCCAACGCCTTTCGAACTTTACGTCACGAAACGGTGAAACCGAATGGCAAAGGGAAGAATATTCCTCGGATTATCGCGGAAGCCAGTGAACTAATCGAATGCGTAAAAGAGACTCGCAACGCGTATTCTACGCAGTTATTCTTATGGACCGTCTTGGTCGGAGGCAACATAATTCTCAGATTTGGTCGGTTTTTGAAGTTCCAAAATTATAACACTTGGATTCATTACGTGAAAATTTTTTTGATTTCGAATTTTCTGTTTTTCCAGTTTGTCAAAATTTGTTTCGCCGCTTCTCGTGTTGGGGAAGAAGGCAAAGCGCTTTGTTCCGCAATTGATCAGAAATCCAAATCGTATTGCAATAAAATTCAAGAATACGCTTTTCACTTTTATATGGAAACTTGGCACGAATTTCCAAATTTTTCCGCTTTGGGAATGTTTGCTGTGGACAAAAGCCTCATTCTCACCATCGCCAGTGTATTGTTGACCTACATTGTTATTGTCTATGAATTCAGTGACGTCAAATAGTGTTGAACAAATTCTTGTAGTATTCGGCACGACAGCGACTAATTTGAATTTTCCTGTTTTTGGAAAATTCAAATTAAAGAAAACATAATATTAAAGAACATAATATAACTAAAGAAAACATAAAATTTTGTGTAATAATTTTCTGAATTCGTACACAACGTTTAGTAATTTAATATATCGTTTTATAGAATACAGTCCAAAATGTTAATTTTGACATATCGAATTTAGGTGCTTATATTTTCAAATTTAAAGCGCATTTCAAATTTTGCACATTTTTGGAGGTGCTTATATTTTCAAATTTAAAGCGTCATCACTACTAATTGAGTCGTCTGAATTATTTCTTTTAACTCAAATTTAATTACTTTGTGTTTAATTCTTTTAACTCAAGAATCTATGAAGACGGTAAGGATCCAAAGAACTTCACGCCTTTCTCCCTTTCAACCGAATAAGTGCGACGTCGTCACACGGCGAGTTCGAGAATCTAAAACTTTTTTATTTTTGAGACTTAATGAATTCTTTATTTCTTCATTAAAATATTTTGTTTATTCCTTCCTTATCAAGGAATTGAAGCTACAATTTCTGTTCAAGTGTGTGACATTTCTCAGAAATCGCCTGCGATATGTACGAATTATTTAAGTTCATTATTTGGAATAGAAAAAATTTGTAATTTTATGCTATAATGTTTGAAATCGTAATTGCATTTCCTAATTATTGATTGTTTTAATAGATAACGCTGACAATAAAAATTTTTTAGGTGCAAAATAAAATATGTAATATATTAAGACTATGTCTGACTTTACAATACCGTAATCTTCATTAGTAGAAATGACCAGCAAAGATATGGCAGTAATATAATCCCAGCACTTCGTAATTTCTCCGGAATTGAAAATTTGATCTAAATCACGCGAGAGCTATTTACGAGTTGCATAACTTTACCGCCTAAAAATATTAGCGTTTAAGAAACACCGAGTCACATTAACACCAGTGAAAATGGCATTAAGCGCCATACGTTATAAAATTTTATTTAAAAAATAACTTTTATATTATTAATTGTTATAAAAGACAAATAGCTTAATTTCTAGGATAAAGATGAAAATTTTTTTAATTGTAATCGTCAAAAACGAATAAAATCTTCGTTAAATTCGGCCACGCTAAAGAGATGACACGTGATATTCTCTATCTCGTCACTCCTTCGATCTTTACCCGATAAACATTACTAGCATCCATGCCTCTCACGGTAACGAGGCGATTCTCGGGTATTATTGCTGCTAATTCCCACATTTGCAGCAGTAATACCCGAGAATCGACTTGTGTCAGATTGCTGAATGTGTAGAAATAGCGAACGTACGGATTACCGAGATTGTACTATATTGTGTAATTTTAATTCATATGTAATTAATATACTAATATTGGGCAACTTGTAGTAGGAGTGACTTTCACGATTCAAAAGTTCAAACTGCAGTTCTTACTAAATCTCACTAAACGTAGTGTAATATCGATTCCGAGCTTGATTAAGATAGAATGCGAAACTATCAGCGCTTGCAGTGTCTGTGTTTAATTAATGATAATGCATTTTAATGATGTTTTAGGGGGTGGCCCACCGTACCATCTCCACACTCAATCTCGATAAACGTGACCAAAAAGTATATAATAATTTAATCAGTAATTATATTTGTATATTTAATATGCGTGTGTCTACGTGCATTGTAGTGACGTGGGAGTTCATCTCCATCCTCAGTCCCCTATAAAAAATTATCGAAAGTAAAATTTAATTACTCTCGCCGTGTACTGTACTATATATGGTAAGAGCGCTTATCTCCCAACATTTTTAAAATTCACTATCCTTCTCGCCTCCGAAACCAGAATTTAATCATGATTTGCGTGTGTAAATGCGCTTCGGTATATAATAGGGATATCCCCACCCATCATTCTAATAACCAATCTCGAAAAAACAAGACCAATTAAAGCGTTAAAGTACTGTACATTTAACGTTATTTCCGTTACGGATACTAATTACGTAAAAGTATTGTTAACAATAATCAAGTTAATTGTAAGGATCAAAACAATTTAAAACCCGTTGTGTCGGCTAGATTCTTGCTAGAAAAAATTCAGCAAGAATGATTTTCAAAGGGATATTTGTTGTCGCCTTAATCTAACGAATGAATTTATGCGAGATTACTTACCCGATGGTGAGTGATTAGATTTGTGATTTATAAAGTTACTTGAAGCAGTTTAGTTAATTAAATTAAATTACTTTTCTAGAACGTACCGCACCATCGTGCAAACTATATACGATCGTATTTACTGTAAAACGAAATCTGAACGGGGATTACGGGCACTTTTCGAGTATCTCGGCAATCTTTCCCTCGGTGTCCAGAAACTACTCGATATACCATCTGAAAACAAATATTTGGACTTATATGCCCGATAATTGGCCGTATTCTCTTTAATGGTTATGCATTCTTGAGTGCAACAGCCGGAATTTCTTGCTGCTCGTTGGAAAACTCATTCGTCGATGGTGGTGTTGGAAGAAGTCCCAGAAAAGGAAGCGAAAGCTATATGCATATTGATCCGAATTTACAATCTTTCAAAACTACAAAATATTTTTTGATTTCTAAGAAAATAATTCATTACAATAGAATTAATGAATAAAAGTGTTTGACTTATTTATTTGCAACGGGAGCCATTTTGCTCTTTCTTTACGAATTTCTCTGAGATCGGAATAATGAACTATTGCATTAAATTTACTAAAATTTATTAAGATATGCAATTATTTAATATTGAAAGTAGTTTTTCTACATCGTTTACCATTTGAAATGAAATCGTTTTTAGAATTTAAATATTAATAAAGTATAGTTACAAATGTTTGTAATCAACCTATATCTGTTCGTGTAGTTGCGATTAATTTTTATACTTATAGTTTTATGTAGGTATGAATATATTCTAGCAATAAGGAAGTTCACGCTCTCTAGCAATGACAGTTTCTGTCCAAAGTCATCCTTTCCAGGATTATAAAGAGCTTATATGGACTTGGAGGTAAAGTGGGCATATCCATTTATCAGTGGCGTGCCGTCATTGAAAGCGGTGGATGCGCCGCTTCCCTCGTATTTTCTAAAAAAATACATACATATTAATTTTAATTATACGAAAATAATCGCGCAATATTTTATTATAACCGCATTATCTATCTTATTATGAATTTCTATACTACACGTAAAAAAACGATGAGATTTCTATTGTATATTCGAATATTAGTGGTGGAATGGAAGCGCCGTATCGTCAGCTTCCAAAAAGCCAGATTTGCGCACGCCTTTTACGGAGCACCGACCTCACCCGGTTTAGCCGGTGGAAGCCTACGACCTCGGATGAAGTTACACGTATACCGTGTTCAATTCTATCCAGGACCGGTTTCGGGCTGTTAGCCGCCCACCCGCTAGATATTTGGCCGCCCTCGCCTATAAGAATTTACTGATATGTTTTTACGATAGTTCTGTATAGTTGAGAGGAGTTTTAAAAAATCCATTAAAATATTTGATATATTTATTCCGCTTTCCGATTTTATATTACTCACGGATTTCGATGTTAAACCAGTGATATTAAGATTTCGTATGTCTCATCTCTAATTGGGATGTAGAAAAAAATTGTACAATTCTTGTATAATGTAAAAAAAATTAACTATTACTTAAGCAGCGTCAATTACAACTAAATTTAACGAATGAGAGAGATGCACCAGATACAGAAAAAGCTCTAGAGTTTATTTTCCTTAAATTTACTATTTATATATCCGTTTGTCGTAAAAATTTGTCTCTTCACTTTTTTCCCGAGACTACAAATATTCGAGTACGAAGTAACCGCTTTCGAGTTATTTCTTCTTAAGAAGTAGTTAAATAATTAAGCGATTAGGGAATTGGGGACAAATAAACCCCGATGAAAGAGCCGGAATATTACTTAAAAGCTTAACCGAACCAATCTCTAGCCGTGTGCAGCGGGACTGATTTCTTCGAAATATTAGATTATTACATCTAAATAAAGACAGACATTTTTCCAGTTCAACGAGAGTGACCGAAAAGTTGTAAATTTTGGAAATTTCCGTGGACAACACCTGGTCCTAAAACAAATTAGCTAGAAAACAAATGACTATTAAGTTTAACATATTTAGATTTTTACAGCTATGGTGAGAAACGTTTAAAATCTACAACAACTCTGTCCCGTCCTTTGAGATATACTAGTGACGCGACAAAAGAGGCATTTTACATTGACAGGTATCGGCACCCTGGAAATTTGGCAGTCCGCGTGCATGCACGCACTGCAACTACTCTGATTCCATCCGTTAGCCACTCGTAGGGAGCACTTTGACATTGTTTGTGCATTGTTTTAAGATTTAAAAACTAAAGAATATTTTATGTACGTTTCTTTACAAAGCTATATTTAATTATGATTTTCTTTAAAAGTATATTAATACAATTGAAGAATATTTTGTACCAGGTATGTACTGTACAGTACAACCACTGCAGACAGTAAGAGAACCCCTTTTTATATCCTCATGGATTCGGCCAGGCCCACAATGGAGGCGACTGGGTGGCGAGGAACGGAGCCTGACATATCTAGACGGGGCCACCCCAGTAACGAGTTGTTTAACCTTCACGGCAACATTTGAAACTGAGTGTGTGGCGCCATCTGTTGTGCTATTTTATTATTAAAAACTTTTTATATTTTTAATTATTATAAAATGGCAAAAAGCTTAATTTTAAGAATAGGCATGGGTTTTATAAAAAAAAAAAAATTGTAAATGTAAATAACGAGTAAAATCGTCATTAAGTCCGATCCTAGTGGAGATGCACACGACCCTCCTTTATCTTTCCACCCCTCGACCTTTAATTGCCAAAATTGAACGGCTTCAATTCCCCTAATACACAAACCTCCCTGCAAAATTTCAGAAATTTTTGACAGAAAANTCCACTCCGCTGCCGCCGGAAATTCTGTGAACGTTGCGAATCAGCCAACCAATTTTCGCTCGGTCCAGATGAAATCGATAGCACGTGACCGTGGAGATTATTTCTGTGGAAGTAAAAAATCCTCTCAGGCGAATCTTAATGAAATCCTCTTTATCCGTGACGTTCTTGATTACTCTGAAAGTGGAAACCGACACCAACATTATTTCCAAGACTAAAATCGCTATGGCTCGAAAATGGAAACCTTTACCTTCTATTTTTAAACCGACCAGAGACATTGTGATTAATAGTGGATTCCACGTTTTCATGTGTCGAACCTCCGCGTGTTGTTTCATTTGAGAATTCAATTATATTGTCCGGATATATAAGAGTATGATGAATGTTATTATTATTATTATTACTTTTCGGAATCGCGCTTCTTATTTCTCTCGCGAAGTAAAGTTACGAACTCTCGCGACTTACGACCAAAGTAAAAACTTCATAAATGTTTTGTAAAATTGATGAAATGTAAATGCCATTCAAAGAACTAATTATGTTTTCCCCGTTATACTTGAGGAAAATCAACAACAGAAAGCAATTAACTGAACAATGGTAACACTGTTTACGTTTCTATCGCAAATATTAATAAATAAGAAAGTGACAATGTGTTTACACTTAATGTATAAAAATAATTTGTATAAATTCTGAACATTTAAGCGTGGAAAACTTTTTAAGGCAAACTGGCCTCTATTTTAGGCGTTAGAGAAGTGGAGAAATCCCGGAAACCACGTGGCCAGCCCATCCGAGCGATGCGCGAAGTTACGACCGAACTCCCAGTGTTCAGGGGACGAACACCGCTTGGCTACAGGTTGTACAGTACTTCAGCGTGTTTGACGTTAATAATAAAGAAATTGCTTTAACAGGTTATTTCGAAATATAAACACGTCTTTTATTGTTCTGGCTTTTCATAACACCGTACTGGCAAAGTAATACAAACACCATTATGTCTATTCGTGTTCCCGAATGCTGGTGTATTACTGGAAGTAAACAAAGAAAATAATAAAAAATTTTCAGAAAAGAAATTCACTTTTTTCAAATTTTTCCAAAAGCCAGTGGAAATTTCGGTTTGTATACTACAATAAAATACGCGATCCTTCATTTCTCGACGGACATTAGTGTCAGTTTTCGACTAAAAATCTCAAATATTCGTACACGCAAATGGATTCAAATACAAAGCAAAGTATGGAAATGAAACACTTGAAAAAATGGAATTTATTATTATTCGTTATGTGTATTTTCGATTTGAAATTAGACGGTAGGGGATTTCGTTTTCACGGCATTTCTTGCAGCAGCGGAATTGATAAGAACTGTCTGACGGTCCGAATTGTGGCCATTCTGCTTCATTTTTTTCTGTTTAATACGTGTAATGCGTTAGCCGTTGTCTTTTACGGGAGTGATTTCGCATCGGATTTAAATATAAAATTTATTTACGAAGAAATAAGCGAGAATTCTTGGTGTATTCTTTATTTGTTGCTATCCTTCTTGTATTCGGTTGTAATTATAATGATACAAAATTTGAATTTTCTCTTCTTTGAACTGATTTGCCAGGAATTGGCCAACGCCTTTCGAACTTTACGTCACGAAACGGTGAAACCAAATGGCAAAGGGAAGAATATTCCTCGGATTATCGCGGAAGCCAGTGAACTAATCGAATGCGTAAAAGAGACTCGTAACGCGTATTCTACGCAGTTATTCTTATGGACCGTCTTGGTCGGAGGCAACATAATTCTCAGATTTGGTCGGTTTTTGAAGTTCCAAAATTATAACACTTGGATTCATTACGTGAAAATTTTTTTGATTTCGAATTTTCTGTTTTTCCAGTTTGTCAAAATTTGTTTCGCCGCTTCTCGTGTCGGGGAAGAAGGCAAAGCGCTTTGTTCCGTGATAGATCAGAAATCCAAATCGTATTGCAATAAAGTTCAAGAATACGCTTTTCACTTTTATATGGAAACTTGGCACGAATTTCCAAATTTTTCTGCTTGGGGAATGTTTGCTGTGGACAAAAGCCTCATTCTCACCATCGCCAGTGTATTGTTGACCTACATTGTTAT
>NW_019384585.1:0-5301 GCF_000671375.1 Centruroides sculpturatus | reverse complement strand
CTTTAATATTATTTTTACGTGTTTTAGCTGGCAACACTCATTCGACCATGAAAGGGAGCCAGTATTTAAACGAGGCTTAATTTTCTAATTTTTAACGATACAATAGCGACGATTATTATTTTAAAAAATTTTTGTTAGGCTTGACATCGATGAAAATTCAACGCGAAGTAGGTTAATAGCGATATACCAATATACTAATATACTGATTACATGGGATATAATAATATACTACACTAATAATGGATTTTTTCATACTTTTCGGTCATCCGACTTTTCAATTATCCGACCAACCCCAGTCCCCAATTGAGTCGGATAATCGAGGCTCTACTCTACTTACAAAACAAGCAAAAGCAAAACATCATTTGAAACAATAATAATTAAATTTAAATAAAGAACGATTGAAACTGGAACAAGAAAAATTTGATTTAGAGAGAAGTGAGAGAGAAGTAAGACTGAAGCAGGAAGGCGAGGAAAGAAGATTGTTGTTAGAATTACTTACGAAAAGTTTGAATAAAAATTGATTAAAAAATGTATAAAAAAACTGAATAAAAATTTTTGTAAAATTGAAAAACTTCTTTATTTATTTATTGAGTACATTCTAAGTATTTGTCCAATTTGGGGGTAAACAATTAAAATAATCTGATGTTGCACTAGGTAATAAGCGAGTGTGGCAGTTTGTAAGTAGTGCACCAACAATATACAGTTTACCAACAAGCTGAAGAAACAATTTCAATTTTTGTTTTTAAATCTAGAAAAGCAAATATCTGAATTATTTTCCCAAATACCCATTCCACACACACTCTTACTGAACTCATCCCGGAATTAAATACTTGTCGCTCGGGTGTTCAGCTAGCACCTCGGAAGGGTGTAATGAGATGTCGACGCAAAGAATAACCAGAATCTCCATATAAAACAAATTGGGTCCTTCTCTCGGAACAAGGAATCGCAGCCAACTGCTATAACAAATTAGATTCTCTTAACATTCCACTGTGTTAACGTCTTCCTTCTAATGGTTCAAATAAATTAGCAATCGTACCATCGGGTGTAACCACTGACTGAAATTTCAAACAATGTATACGTTTATGGCCACTGAATACCACCTTTTAATGCGTTATTGGTCGACAAATAGGACGTGCCGTTCTATCTATGAACCACCAACAATTTCTCAAAGGTGCATCTTTGCTGCTATTGCTTGGCTGAACAATTTTAATTTTTCTCTTGTTAGTTTTATTTCGTCGATATTCAATAAAAATTTGGAATGGCTATTGTAAATTATATTTAGTGTTCCATGTATAAATCGTGAAAGTTCAGTTTTTGTTCTCCCCAACAAAACAGAAATATCATCGAGTCTGTTAGGATAAACTAATCTTCGTACAAAAATACAATGCTTCAATTCCAAGTAAGCGTGATCCATTTTCACAAATAATTACAGGTGGAAGGCGTAAAGCAGAATGGAGGTGAAACAAATCACCTCTTGAAAATCTGTTCAAATTATAAAATTTTATAAATATTATTCCTGTTTTTAACTATTTACTTTATAAATACTGTATATCACTTACCAAAAATAAAACAATCAATCAGAATCTGTTATTTCATTTAAATTCATTCTTAATTTTGTCTCCGGTATAGATTTAGTGATAGGATGTAATAAAACGGCTTCTTCATCACTTTTATTCTCATCCATTAAGAGTAATACCTCATCAGTAAACTACAAATATAATTTTAAATAAATGCTTACTGTGCGAAAATAAAAACAAAGGAAAAATTAACACAGCCTTAGAGTTTCTGTGGTCACTTCACATCACATTGAAAAATATTAAATAATTAAATAATTTTTGAATTAAAATAATCTATTTTTTACAATGGTGGAAAAAATGGCGGATATATTTAACATCGAGGGTTACCAGCGAAGGTAAGTAAACAAATTAAACTATTTTAAAGTATTTATAAGATGTTTAATAACACTAAATAATTATTTTTAATTAGCGTGGTGTCTCCTACAGTACGATCGGTCGATAGGACTACCTCATACTTTTGTCCAGGGAAGTAGTGGCTTATGTAAGTCCGAAAGCAGTTCGGAAAATTAAGTTTTAGGAAATTTATAAACGTATTACGCTGTTGATGGCAGAAGATGCCGTGGAAGAACAAACCTACCTTAAGATAAGCTATTATCAAGACAAATATATGTAAATTCTGCATCACTCGCTAAAAAATTGAATAATTAAATAATTTCTGGATTAAAATCGTCTGTTTCTTCACAATATTATTCACAACTTATTAAATAATCATAATTTAACCCCAAACAGAAAAAAATGAAGACGTTTAAGCCGATCGTTTACTTACCTTGCTACAGGTAGCGAACGCCATTATCGACCGTCCAGAACTGCCAGGTGGCGGCGCTCAACCGTTCGCCGTACACGTTTTGGACTGAATACGACGGCCGCAATCTCACTAATGTCTATTTTTCTGNTTCCCATACGATTACACGTAAAACCAAATAATTCGTTCCAACGCGAAAAACACACTCAAATTAAAGCTAAGTTGTACATAAAAAAATAACTATAGTAAGGAAAACACTGAAAAATGCGTTTTGTAGTTGTAAATGTATAAATAACCATAATAGAATAATAATTGATTAAAAAAACGCAGTTACCTCTGAGGATAGACGACGGTGGAGGTGTAAACTGATGGCGGAAGAGAGGGAGAAGGGAAATGATACCAAAACTTAACTTACATAACATAATGCAACAATAACTTAAAAATAACTTAACACTAATTTTTTAATCTTTTCTGTTTCATATTTTTTAATAATTTTTTATTCACTGCTTTTTTGCTTTCTTTCCTTCACTTCCACCAGCACTTTCGCTGGATAGAGGCCACTTGGTAAAATATCTATTCAAAGAGGTGTTGCTTTGCCTACTTTTTAAAATGTTTCTAAAATGACTTGGGCAAATGTCATTACTCCGAGCGGCAATACGACCAGTGTGAACCTTTTCGGGATGTTTCTTTTCAATAAAATCAGTCACTTTCTGATAATATCTCGAGATTTCCTTTGTCGAGCGAGATCCTTCCACGACGAAGCAAACGCGCGGACCAAGACCGATGAACAGAAGTTAATAAAAATGGCGCTGCGAACTAATGTGATGTCGTATAATGAGTTTTTGTTCGTATCGTGGAGCAAAAATATGTTCGAATTTCGTGTCGTATCCTGAAAATTTCGTATGCTGGGGCGTTCGTATCCTGAGGTACCAATGTATATCGTTTTAACGATTACAGTCTGAAATGTTAATTTCGACATACCGAAATTAGGTGAACACATTTCTGGATATGCTTATATTTTCAAATTTAAAGTGTCATCACTACTAATTGAGTCGTATGAATTATTTCTTTTAACTCAAATTTAATTAGTTTGTGTTTAATTCTTTTAACTGAAGAATCTATGAATACGATAAGGATCCAAAGAACTTCACTCCTTTCTCTCTTTCAATTGAATAAGTGCGACATCGTCACGCTTCGAGTTCGAGAATCTAAAAGTTTTTTTTTGAGACTTTATGAAATCTTTATTTCTTCATTAAGATATTTTGTTTATTCCTTCTTTATCAAGGATTTGAAGCTGCAATTTCTGTTCAAGTGTGTGAAATTTTTCAGAAATCGCCTGCGATATGTGTGAATTATTTAAGTTCATTATTTGGAATAGAATAAATTTGTAATTTTATGCTATGATATTTGAAATCGTNTTAAAATTTCCCCGCGAGACAGGAATACACACACAGTCTGAATACTTTATTCTGGGTCCTTTCTGGACCAAGCGATTTCCGTTCTTATACGTGAGTGCACGTCTTTCTCTCTCTCTGTGTTGCCAGATCTCCCTGTAACAAAAGCTAGTCCCGTCAAGGTTGCCATATGTACGATAATTTCAGGTTCCGTACGATCTACGATAATTTTAGAAATACGTCTTATTCCCGAATCAACCGTTAATGAAAAACATCCACTTCGCAATTATTACTTTTATAGTTATCAACTTTTCATTGATATTTCGTGTTTCCCCTCCGCCCTGCTACAGGACTACTAAATTTTCTGAAGTTTTTACTTAGATAGGCTATTACCAGAGTCGATAGATATATATTGGTCCTAGAGCTGCCACTAGGTCTAATGCTACGGAAGTGGCGTAATAAATATTTCTGCTACTTTGAGCGCCGCGATCGCTTCCTGGCATAAGTGTGGCTCGTGTATAGTGAGAGTCGGCTGAAAACATTTGAAATTCTTCTAATATGTGAAATTTTCTCGTTCTTAACTCAAATAACGCTTTTCTCTTTTTTAAAGGATGGCTTATAAATACTATTCTAGTTTGGTTTTGAACATTATTTATTCGTAAATGTTAATACAGTGAAACCCCTATATTCGTCATTAATCTGTTCCTAACGACTTAACGAAAATATAAAATTTTTCTCATAAATAACTGATATTCAATTAATTTGTTTCCATCTTAAAAAAAGGTACAAGAATAAAAATTATGTTGTTTGTAAAACTTTATTGAACTAAATAAATACAGTATAGTGGTAGAAGGGGAAAAAGAGTAAGGTTATTACAGTTTAGAAGAAGACATACCATCAATTAAAATAATAAGTAATTTTAAATATGATCACGGGGTCTGTTTTGCCAATGATTCACTAACACGATTTAATAAAGAACCTGTCCAGTATTTAAAGTTTTTCTGAAGTACGCAATAATAATTTCTTTTTGTACCTTTATTTTTGTTGTCTTAACAGCTTTACTTTTAGCTAGTTTTCTTCGGTGCTCTTTTTGGAGCCATTGAAACTCGAGTTTTTGAAAATAATCAACACGAGAAACCAAGAACATACGCGCAAAGCAGATTGATTAAAAGCAAAGAGCTCCTTTAGTGGTATTAATACCATAATAAAAAGACTAGAAAATTCAATTTAAAAGATTATTCAACATATAAAAAAAACAAGTTTTTATGCTTGTCATCTTTATTAAATCAAGATTAAATGAAATTTCATAAAAAGACATGGTAAAAAAAATAAAAAGATGGACAATTGCTAGCTTAAAAGCTATTGGTAATTCAAAATCTCAAGAAGAATTTAATTCTGAAGTTTCTGCTTCTGGAGATGATCAAGAGGGAGGTTTTTTAATTTATTTGAAAAATTCAAAAAAAACTTTATCTGAATTTGAGGAAAATAGCTATGAAATATGTATTGATAAGTGCCCCAGCATCTTCCATTGAAAGTGAAACAATTTTTAGCACTGAAGCCGGCAAGAAATAAGCTATGCCCCGAAAAT
>NW_019384584.1:624735-677362 GCF_000671375.1 Centruroides sculpturatus | reverse complement strand
GTATATAACATATTAAAATATTAATATAATATTTTGTAATGCTTTGTTAAAAATAATTAATTCTATCCCGGGATTTCCCGGGATCCCAAGAAACAGTTCACTTTTATCCCGGAATCCAGGGACAAGCAAAGGACCAGAAAATGAGAAACCCTACTCACGACCACTAAACTCGAGTTTTTTCAAATGCAGTGTTTCTAAATATAGTCACTGTAAAACAATGACGTTAACAAAAAAATAAGAAGTACATTGTGAAAGTGATTATCATGTAAACACAAATTGCTTTAATGTCGCTTATGGATGAATACAGAACTTTATAATAAACAGGTAATTAATCACTCCTTGACTAAGTTGTTTTAACTGAATACAGATTTCCTATAATTTGGCCACACGAAAAGTCATCTCTTTTCCTTGTTATTTGTTCGCAAAGAATACAAAACAATACAAGGGAATTGATTACTGATTTATTATGATATCGTATAATAATAAGTTTATCTAAAATAGTAGTAAACTAAAATATAAATGTATTTTATTAATGTTTTGTACGATAAACTTGTCCAAAAACGATAGAGCCATTTCTACTTTAACAGATAAATTGTAATTAATATGCAAAACAACACACAGTTCACAATAGTATAATATAGAAAACATTAGTAGATTAGAGTACAGTACTGTACATAAGAAAATAAAGTGAATGCGAATATCATTGTATATTGGACAACAGCTACTAGGCTATGGTACCTCGTGATAAGTTGTGACGTAGTTAGTTATTATGTGATCGAAGAATCGACACCGGATCCGGGATGCCACGTCACAACTCACCCTACTGTGACCTTAAGGGATACAGAAATTGCAATAGCGATTATGTTTCGTTTACGACGAGCGGTCGCGTTTGTAGGCGGTTGGGTTCGGGATGACATATGATTGAGAGACAAAGTGCTCGGAAGATGCACCCAACTATAATTTAACGTAAACAAATACTCGTTTATTTATGTAACTATTTACACCATATATACATAGAAAAAGACTCTTGCATGGTGCAGTTCGAATGTCCGGTATAGGCAGCTACGGTCTGGCGAACGGCGGCGGGAAGAAAGATCGGTATGGGAAAGACGGTTGGATTACACTTGCTCATGGAGGTGGATCAGCGAACTTTCGTTGACGTCATTGGTCCCTCCTTTTTATGGAGGGTCTTTCTCGTTATTTCTATTGCTTTTTTTATTAATATTATTTGGTCGTGGCCAATAGATATCTTCCTGGTGACATCCGGAAGATGCGTCACCTTTGAAAGGAAGTGAATAGATACAATCGTATCCTTCCATCTTTTTATCAGTTGTTTGAAAAAATATTTAATTAATATAAATTTTAAGCATTATTAAATAAAATTTGAGCTTTCACATTTATATATTTGTTTAAACGCGTGGAATAATGTCTTCCGGAAGGTCTTTTTAGAGGTAATTGGTCCCTATTCAGGGAGGGTTACAGATGTGGAAAACACCTTGAAAACTGCACTTGGCCAGCCAGTCCGGATAAGGCGAGAACCAACGACAGAACTTCCAGTGTTCAGTGCAAGATAATTTTGAGAATTTATTTCTATTGTTCGAGTAAAACAACAAATATCAACTCCACTTTTCTAGTAGAATTTTCAAGAATTCTTTCCAAAAATTTAAGATTGCCTCAGACTATATTACCTCAAAAATAAAGTATTACTTTAATTCATAGAGAATGATCGTTTTTAAACACAATTGCAATGTTTAACTGTAACTGTGTTCTCGTGTAAACAATAAAGGTGAATTTAATG
The DNA here is from genome assembly GCF_000671375.1 of Centruroides sculpturatus. Classification (NCBI taxonomy): domain Eukaryota; kingdom Metazoa; phylum Arthropoda; class Arachnida; order Scorpiones; family Buthidae; genus Centruroides; species Centruroides sculpturatus. The sequence continues at coordinate 675,564 of NW_019384584.1, read as the reverse complement.
ACAATGTGTTCTTCACTTCATTTACCTCCTTTGCGAAGCAATGAAAAAAATTATTACTGTCTTTGAAAATCATAGAGTATTAATCTTATTTTAGTTAGTTTCGATTCACAAGAAAACCATTCCAGAATAGAACATTCTGTTTAAAATTTAATTACACCATACAAAATTTTCCTCCTGTACATGTAATCATATTATAAAAGGAATATTGATTAATTAATGAAACGTCAATTCACTTCCATTAGCTTATAACAAAAAAATTTCAAATGAGAGTGTTATCTCGTAATTAAATGACGTTATATAAATTTTATAAATAAAGGTAACAGCATCCATTATAATTATGAACACCTTACACGTGGATGATTCTTGAACGTAGATGCCGAAGAAAGATGAACTCGAATTCACAAGAAGTGTGCACGAGCTGTTTTCTTAGTCCATGTTGGAGAACGGCATTAATCGTTGGTTTACAGCCATTTGAATCGTGTAACTGCGCAAACAAAAATGGAATAATAAAAAATACAAAAGCAAACGATACTTACATTCGATTTATAGAAGTGTCTTTGTGGAAAGTTACAATTCTTTATATATGGCAAACGATTCCGGGTTTGGACGATTACGCTCCTTGCATTGGATGGCACGACACTTACGAAGATGATTCCAACTCATTCGAAAGAAGTCCAATATTGTTAAGAATGATACCCGCAGTCACATTTTTAGGTTATTCTGTTGCCTTCACATTCTTCAAAAACACAAAATTCAATTTAAAATCGAAATTAAGTAATCCATACTTTCGTACGAAAATGATCGACGAAAAGAATGTCTTAATTAGAAATTCTACTTTGCTCGTGTCATTAATTGTAACTGGAATCATTGTTTTATATCAAATTGAAGATGCGTTACATACTTATTCTGGAATTGAAAGAAAACAGAAATTTGTCGGCGAAACACTTTATTGTAGTGTCTTTTCGAGCATAACTCTTTCGTTTCTCATCGGAGGTATCGGTTATGGATTACTATTGGGAGCTTTTATATTGTTAATCGCTCATAAAGAATACGAACAACTTTCGAACGAACTTTTTGCTATAAAGCGAAGCGATCTTTATTTACGAAGAAAGCTAAACGAGTTTATGTACCGTTACGAAGAACTTTGGACTTTTGTGGGGCAACTAAACACTAAATTCAACGTTTGTTTTGGTTGTATTTATTTTAATATTCTTTGGTTCACAAGCTTTTGGTATTATGTGTATTTCTTTATAGAAGTGGATGGAGTTTTAAAATATATATATTCAGCATATACGGCCGTATTCACATTTACTTGCATATTAATTGCCTGTTTGCTCAGTTGCCTTGCATTTACNCCGGACGAAGCGCGAACCGACGACCGAACTTCCAGTGTTCAGCGCAACATAACTTTAAGAATTTATTTAGATTGTTCGAGTAAAACAACAAGTATCAACTGAACTTCAAAATTTCAAATTTGTGTCTCTTGCTCAATAGTCGAAACGTAATACGGCTTCATTCGAACGAACTTTTTGCTATAAAGCGAAGCGACCTTTATTTACGAAGAAAGCTAAACGAGTTTATGTACCGTTACGAAGAACTTTGGACTTTTGTGGGGCAACTAAACACTAAATTCAACGTTTGTTTTGGTTGTATTTATTTTAGTATTCTTTGGTTCACAAGCTTTTGGTATTATGCGTATTTCTTTATAGAAATTGATGGAGTTTTAAAATATATATATTCAGCATTTATCGCCGTATTCACATTTATTTGCATAATACTTGCCTGTTTGCTCAGTTGTCTTGCATTTACCGTAAATACCTTTTTTGTATTTGAATAGTTTTTCTTCTTTCATTTATATTTTGTTTATNCATTTATTGAAAAATAAAAATAAGCAGACAGACACTACTTTAATTTTAATTTTATTCTAAATTTATTATTATTTACCCATTCAATAAGTAACAAAATCTAATCCAAAAACCTCCTGTGTTATAAAATTTATGTAGCTACTTAATGTAAATAATTTTGCTGCAACAACTAAATAGTCATTTATTGAAAAATAAAAATAAGCAGACAGACACTACTTTAATTTTAATTTTATTCTAAATTTATTATTATTTACCCATTCAATAAGTAACAAAATCTAATCCAAAAACCTCCTGTGTTATAAAATTTATGTAGCTACTTAATGTAAATAATTTTGCTGCAACAACTAAATAGTCATTTATTGAAAAATAAAAATAAGCAGACAGACACTACTTTAATTTTAATTTTATTCTAAATTTATTATTATTTACCCATTCAATAAGTAACAAAATCTAATCCAAAAACCTCCTGTGTTATAAAATTTATGTAGCTACTTAATGTAAATAATTTTGCTGCAACAACTAAATAGTCATTTATTGAAAAATAAAAATAAGCAGACAGACACTACTTTAATTTTAATTTTATTCTAAATTTATTATTATTTACCCATTCAATAAGTAACAAAATCTAATCCAAAAACCTCCTGTGTTATAAAATTTATGTAGCTACTTAATGTAAATAATTTTGCTGCAACAACTAAATAGTCATTTATTGAAAAATAAAAATAAGCAGACAGACACTACTTTAATTTTAATTTTATTCTAAATTTATTATTATTTACCCATTCAATAAGTAACAAAATCTAATCCAAAAACCTCCTGTGTTATAAAATTTATGTAGCTACTTAATGTAAATAATTTTGCTGCAACAACTAAATAGTCATTTATTGAAAAATAAAAATAAGCAGACAGACACTACTTTAATTTTAATTTTATTCTAAATTTATTATTATTTACCCATTCAATAAGTAACAAAATCTAATCCAAAAACCTCCTGTGTTATAAAATTTATGTAGCTACTTAATGTAAATAATTTTGCTGCAACAACTAAATAGTCATTTATTGAAAAATAAAAATAAGCAGACAGACACTACTTTAATTTTAATTAAGTACTACTAAATTTGTATTAATGCATCTATTTGAACTACATAAAATATACTTATTTCTTCATTTTTCTTTTTCTCTTTATTATTTTTTTTTTTACCAGAGCTAGAAGGCAACATAACTTTAAAGTACTGCAGGAGAGAATAAAAGTGCACTGTTTTGATGATAAATTTTACATAATCACAAATTTTAGATTTATATACTGAAAATAGCTCTTCTTTTTCTTTGAGCAGTAGTACTAATGTTCAGAATTTCTTTTAAAAAAATGTACTGAATTCAGTAAAATTGTATCAAAATGTTAATACTGTTTACAGGATTGATCTCATGCTTTAGTCTATACAGTGTGTGACATCATAGGGATTGTAGCATGTCAGTCTGTTAATTAATTAATTAATGTTTTCATTTGATTTGGTTGCTATTGTGCTTGTGTGAGGATTGCCTTTGAGTGAAAATGTTTCACAATACAAACAGGTGAGTTTGTGACTTTATGTATTGGCATAGATATTACACATAAACTATCATCTTACCATTATTATTTCTGTTTATTACAATCAAAATAAAAAATTTTTTCTACATGTTTACTACTCAAATTTACTACATGCCATTACTTTTTGGTTTTCATTTAACAATATACTCAAAGAGTCAAGACAGAAATCACAATCAATATAAGCTTCTAACCTGTTATTATCTATTAATTAGTAATAAATAACTATAAGCCCACTGGCCTTATTGTTATGATTACAGATTCATCACACACTTTTCCAATTTTTATTCATTAACTCATGATGTCATGATTTTGGCTTATTCAGCAGCCTTCTTCAGCCAGGTTACATATATACTTTTGACATGGTATTATAATAGAAGAGGGCTGTTGAAAAAGTTGAAATACATTCTTGGACATCTTGCGTTAATGAATAAAAATCAGAAAAGTGTAAAATAAATCTGTAATCATAACAATAAGGCCAGTGGACTCATAGTTATTTATTACTAATTAACAGAAATCAAGTTGGTGTGCCTTCAGAAGGCATAGTTCAGGTTTAGAATCTGTTATAAATTTTTAAATGAAATATTTTAATTAATATACATTAATTGTAAATTTTGAGTTAAACTGTAAAATATAAATTAGAATATTTTTCCAGAATATTCTAAATTAAATTTATCTATTTCTAATTAACTACATTTTTGGTCACTTAATTGACCGAAAACGTTAGATTATGTTAATGAAATAGACTGCATATTAAAGGTTGGTAAAGTGTAGTTATTTTTGAAAGTACAGTTCGAAAAGAGTCTATTTCTAGTTATTAAATGTAATACAAGATAGTGACTTAACCACATAACTCTAGCACAGTGGTTCTCAACCTTTCTGAGACTGCAGAACATCATTCATATGCTTTTTATTATACAGAGTATTAGCATCGAAACATTCAAAAATTGATAAGAAATTCTATGTTTATTTTTCTCAGGAAACAATGAAGCAATAAACTTTAATATAGTGAATAAAATAGAAACATGAAATTATCTATGAATATAGCATTGGGAATAAATTTGAATAAAAACTTAAATCTTTTTTTTCGTGGAAAACTTGAGGTAGATTTGTGAAACACCTGTGTTCCGCAGAACACTGGTTAAGAACCACTGCTCTAGCAAAATTGCTTAATATCTTATTAATTAGTTAGCCTTATTGTAGCCCAGTAAGAATCTGGACATACCATTTAATATTTTAAAACATTTTTGCAATTTGGAATCTACTAAGTTTTTAATTACATATACATTAAGTGTAAATTATGAACCTGTAACAAAATTCTACTTTACAAGATAAAATACTTGACCTATTATTTAAATATTATCTGATTTTGAAGCTAACAACCAACAAGCTAACAATATAGTTTTTTTAAAGTAAACAGTTTATTTAATAATGCTTACTTGACTCAGCTTTCAACTCATTAACAACAAGAATAATAAACTATTTTGTTGGAGTTCACAAGATTAATCACTAAACACAGATTTATGAAATATTTTTAGACTAATCTATCATTGGGATAATCTGTTAAAATTAGTTTTGAAGAAGCTGTTTTAAAATCCAAAACTTCTGGATTCTAGAATAGTTCTAGCTAGATAATTTATCTATTTTTCTTTCAAAAACAAAAAATCTCTTAGATAGATCCATGACTACTACTAATACCACATAATGTAACTATTTATAACAATTCTTAAACTTATTTACGGGAAGTCTCAAGATTTATTCCTTTTTGCAATTAATGGCAATTTTTTTTTTCTTTGTGGTTTTTCTCAATTCTTTCCATAACATTTACTGACATTTTTCTTCTTTTTTTTGATGTAGATAAAGATTTGAGACTTGATTATTTTTTGAATTATGAGAAATAGAGAAAGTTTTTCTTGAATATGATTACAAATACAGGGTCATTATAATTAAAGTTCCACTTTGAAATGACCATAAAAGGAAAACTACTGGACAGAATGTTATCAAACTTGGTAATAGTTTACAGGAAGTCATGGGATTTTATTTTCTGCAAAAAAAAAATAGTTCAAAAACTCACCACCTGAATGGCGCTGTATGCGATATTGTTAAATGAAATAAGACTAAAAACATTTTCAGCCGATGTCTTCATATCGTTTCTAAAACGTGTTACAAAGCATGTTGAATGTGACATCCACCATTTTCTGAAAGCAAGTTAAATCGCATTACTATGTTCTCAACAGTAGCTCTTAGCATATCGGGAGGAATTTAACTTGCTATATCAATATTTATGTATACCAATATTTTACAGATCAGAATTTGGTCATGTAGTGCAGTAAAAACCCTGGGTGGAAATTGAGGCAAAGGTTTGGAGTGTAGTCATAAACATTAGTACATGTTGGAAATTTTGACCATTGGATCAAGAATGTGATTGAGAAAAATGATTCATTTAATTATGTTACTTTGTTTTTGTCAGGTTAGATAAAGCATCTAACCTGACAAAAACAAAGTAACATAATTAAATGAATCATTATCACTGGCAAATGAATCAATCACTGGCACTATTCTGTATGTAATACATGTTTATGTACAATTGGTGAATAAGTTAGTGCAAACATATTTCAGGATCAAACTTGAAATCATCACATGATGATTACATGTTTTAATGAAAATTTAATCTTTACTTCTTATATTTATCTGGCAGCATCTATAAAAGGAGCTCTCTTCCATAGCAATTCCAGTCATTTTGAAAGTAGTGTTCTTCAGTTACTCATAAGTCATTCTCAAATTACTCTTCAGTCATCATTCATTTAACAAAGTTAGTGAATAAATTGACAGGCCAATCTCACTTTTAAGCAAAAACTTCATCTCTAAACCAAACTTTTAGAACTGTTAACCATCAAATGTTGAGCTTATGCTCAATAACACCAACATTTATATAATATACAGTAATTAATTCAGTCATCAAAGGGCCTGGCAGCTATAACAAGATGTAGTGGTAGTGTTGAATTCAAAAGGATACTGGGGATTCCCACCGTCAAAAAATTCCCCCGAAGAAAATGTTGGAAGTCAACACTATACATGGAGCCTCCTAGTTCAAATTTGCCTGAGTCCCATGAAGCTGTAATGTGCCACTGCTCAAATATTATATTAGTAGTTTGTAGGGGGAGTTCATTTGCATCCGATAATAGCTGATGATGGGGACAGGAAGGTGAGTCTTTGAATGACATAAAATTGTACCTATAACTTATTTTTCTCCTCAGTTATCACAATTTAATAATTTTAATTGGGGTATGATTGCAATATTATTTTAGCATTTCCTTTAAATTATATAGACAATCCTCAACTTACAATGTTTTGACAAATGATATTTTGCACAAATGATGGACGATGAGAATAAGCAGAAGTGTGAAAACTGTTAAAATTTGAATTCAATCAGATTGAGCCTTGTAGCATTCCCAATCTGGAAGCATTCTTCTTCTGAAGAAGATAGTGATAGCCCTGTCACCATAGCATCTCTTTCATCCAGCAACTAATATTCTACCATCTCCTTTAACTTCTTTTAAAGTTTTATAATAAAATTTTATTGCATACTTTTCTGGTGGTTGTTACAACATTTGAAAGATTACTGTGTGTGACATTAGTATAATATACTGTACATTTTCTTTTATTTCATTTATTCTTTCTTTTGTTTTTTCTGTACCCTTTACAATAAATATCCAACGTTACGTACTATATAACCTTGTATATAGCTTTTTTTATTTACAATATTTATTATTATTTTTGACTTATGTGTTTTTCGTAATGTAACTCTATCATAAGTCAAGGAGAGACTGTATATAAAATATCACACATCCTTCATATTCTGATATTTATTTTGACAAGAATTTATAATTTGACTTTAAATTTAATCTAACAAAAATATATTGGTATTTTCCTGTCAAGCTAACTCATATTCAACCAAGGTTTACTACATGGAATATATCAAATTATTAAAATGTCTCACAAAACATTTTTAAAAAATTTCTTTAACTTTTTAAAAGATTTTCATTTAAAAAAAATTAATTTTAAAATTTATAAGATGCTGTGTTACATTTTCCTATATCTTCAACAGTACAAATCTTTACTGGTGATGTGACTGCGTAACTTGTTCATAATCTTTTATTAGCATCCTTCTAGAGTTCAGCAAATCCTTTTTTGCAGTTTTTAAAGATGATTAATATTGAAACTGTTTTATTATATACATTTTATATCCTTTACTGTAGTAGTTGTATTTATTTATGACACTTAATTTTTAACAGTTCTTTCCAGTTTCCATCAATATTAACACTGACATTTCCATCAGCATTGTCATACACATGTTTGGCATAATTTATTATCTTGTAACGTACATGTTTTTATACAATAGAGATCTCAAGAGACTGAATAATTTCAAGTACAGGTATTTCTTATATGTAGAGGGCTAAATAATAGATATTTTCTTGGATAGGCAAGAAATCCATTGTTTGTGATATAACAAATTCTCAGATGATCTTAGACCATCTCAGATTGTAATCGGATGATTTTCAGCTGCCCAAGTAATCTATTAAAATGAGATTCTGCTGTAAATACCTAGTACAAATCTGGACCGCACACCGGAATGAATATGAAATTAAACTTACTTGAACCTATAACTGGTGTGTATTACGATTAATCTTGTAAATCAAACGTTTCGTTAACCCCGTTCATTCTAGAAGATCCGGCTAGTTTACAATTAAAAGATGTCTGAAGAAGAACCCAGAAGGGGTTAAGAAAATATTCAATTTACAAGATTTAATCATAATATGCACTGGTTATAGGTTCAAGTGAGTCTAATTTTAGATACCTAGTATACAGTAGATATCTTTATCAAGAATAATAATATATTTATAAGAATTGAAAGATTTCCTATGTTGAAATTAAGTTTTGTTTTAAAGAAGGAAATAGTAATATCACATGAGTAAATGTTCTCTTGATTAAGGCTTTAAAAGATGCTATCTTAAAATGATTCAAGTTGTGCAAAGCTTTAGGGTTAAATAATAGATTGTAATTGAGTTTTTAAATATTTTAGTAGAAATTTAATCATCATTAAAAGAGAGGAGGATGTCTAAAAAATCTGCTTCCTGCTCTCTTGCTCCAACCAGTTGCTGTTGATATCACTGATGAACTTTTGTAGGTTAGGTCATCTATGCCATATAATCAAAACATTGTCTATGAATCTTGTATACAATTGCATCTGTTATTTAACTTTAATGTTGAGGTTCATTTTTTCAGTGATCTCAATACTGTTTCACATATCACCTCTGATAATGTCATCCTAGAACATATTGACCTACCACAGATAGGTCATAATCAGATATTGGAACAAGCCCATTTGGTCAACTAAAGTTACATATGTACATGCAAGGAAGAGGTGTCCTCTTTATGTACAGTACTTCTGGATCAGTCACTGTGAATGTATGGTGTGATGTTGGAAGTAATCATATTATTTGAATTTATAATAGGAACAAATATTGCAATTTTTTGTTTATATTTTGTATAACCAAAATACAAAATTATTCATTACATCATAATTTTAATTTTGGTTTGGCTTTAGTTATTATTTACATAATAATGTCATATGCAAGGTTTTTTTGGTCACATTCTATTAATATATGATAATTAAATTCAAGCAGTCTATAGATATAAGTAATAGATATGTATATATCCATGGTGCGGTTTACTTTATATTACTTTTAAAAAATCAATTTTTCAAAAATATTTCCTCAAAATTGATGGAAAAACTTTATGGGTTAATTGTACCTAAATAACCCCCGTTTTTTGTGCCTGGACCGCATTTAATCAGAGACAAAGCTTTTATTCGTATTCTTTATTTTCTATGCATTTCGGGTGCAATATTTTCTTTAATTTGCACCCCTCTTCAGGATTTTTACATTTCTATAAATTTGGTAAATTTAATTATTACATCGGTAAATTACTACAATAGTTATACAACGGTTAACTAACCTGTTTAAGTTTTAGATCGACATCTGCCCAGTGTTGATGTTATGTCCCCTAAGGCATTTTTAGGCTATAGATGTTCAATATAGAATTCTGCTTCACTTGGAATGTTTTCAGCCACTGATGGTAGCCAAAAACATTCATTTTTAATCAGTGAATTCTGGAAAGTGAGAGGAAGGTGTGAATTTTAGTATTGTGAGATCTGAAGGCCCCCTGGGCTAAAATAGTGATTTTACTAATAATGTTGATATTTTGTTATAAAATATTCTTTCGTTTTGTGAGAAAAATAACGTTTTTAACGTGGGAAAAATAGATAACAGATGCTACTTCCTTTCACAGAAGTTAGAACATCCTCTGTTTTTCCCTTATCTGCGAAAACTCTCGCTTTGATGGGAAATGTTTACCCCTCACATATCCCCCTTTCCATCCGTTCTCACGGAGGACTCTTTGCATGATGATTGGTCGCCGATCATGACATATAGGGGAAATTTGTCAGAATTTGGGAATTTCATCGACAAAGCTGGAAGTGTCCGGACTCCATACATATTTCCTCTTAAAGGCCAACGCCTCTGAGCCATACGACATACAAGGAATTACTTCGATAGTTATAGACATTCTCATTTTAAGTGATTTCTCCAGAAGAGAAGAGAATACAGAGTACTCAAGAAGTGCAGCAAATACATCAAATACATACGAAGATGAGAACAACTGAACCGGTTGTATGTTTAGTATAAATTTGTAATCAATCTCTCAATCTCTCGCATAGGTTATATTATAATTTGTATTTATCTCGACGTGTATCTTAATAGTCATATTTATATCTCCTAATCATTTATATCTTGTAATAGATTTATTTACTTATTAAAGTTATTCTTGTTGTTTTATAAAAGAATTGTCTCTTAATTTGGATCTGAATCAGATCTCCCCCCTACGCGTGTTTATCCGCGTGTAAAATAAATGATAAACTGGTGTCACGGAATCCTGACATTTGGGATAAGGACCTCACAGTCTTGAATCCCCTTTTACCTAAATATTACAGCCCTCCCGGTCAAAATCTTGACAAGGATCAGATCCAATGATCTGAAACCTTTGAGACTATTCTCACAGAATAGTGCCGACTAAGTGTTACATGAGTACTACTTACTCTGTAACCCCGGCTGATCTCACAGTATTTAGAAGATAGTTCCAGCATTATAATTAACAAGTTGATGATTAAATTATTACTAAACAAAATAAAAAACAAAAACTTACAATTTAGCATTTAGTTTTCTGGAAAACAAACATTTTTGGATAATTTAACTTATCATCAGGTTCAAACTACATACAGTCGACCCTCCCTATAACACGGGTACCTATAGTTCGGATTCCTATATGACGGTGAAAAAATTGCGATGGTATCTGTACAAACCTGGTAAAAAAAACTCCTATAATTCAGTAAAACATCATCGGGCAGCCGAACTACTTTCTGCTGTCCAGCGCCACACTACGGAGAGTTTAGGCGGGTAAATTGAGTTTACTGTCATCTGTACAGTATGTAAATTAGGTACCGTAAGTCTAATACAGCACTAATTTTATACATTTCTTGTGAAAGAAACATTTCTTATTCAACGGCCATAAAAATTATATAAATAGTATAAAGTCTCTGTAAATCCGCACGAAAAATATATAAATTTTAGGTTTAGCGGTAGACCATCACACAGCAGATAGCTAATTACTTCTCTTTATTTAATCACTGTATATGCATTTCGGTCCTACTAAAGAACCCTCTTCAGTACTACAAAAAAAAAAAATTTCATAAAAATTATTTATATTAATGATGTCTCCAAAGTTCAACGAAGTTTTCGCAGAAAAATAACTTATCAGAAATCGCGGCCACCGTTTGGTGCACTGCTCCTCAGCGAAAACAAGCTTAAGCAATGGCGACGTCGAATGGTGCACACTCGGTAAGTAATCCTACAATTTTTTGTTTATAGCATAGCTTATATGGATTATTCCCAAAAAAATATACGTATTTTGGAAATGTTGAGTTGAATTAGTCTAGGATTCGATTAATTTTATGGAAGAAAACCTTTCAACCGCCGTAGTCCGTAAAGTGCATACGTGCCGGGCTGTGATTGGCAAGGACTCGTACAAAATGGATTCATAAAGAACAGAACGTATCTACCGTCTTATAGGGGGGTTGACTGTATAATGACAGGATTCCAAAACATTGGTTAAAAATAATTCAAATTAGTGCACATTCCATTTAAAAATTATATTGTCCAGTTTGGTATTGCATTTGTTACTAAATATTTTAATGTTATACATTTTTATTTTTTTAATATATCTTTTAGTCTAAACAAGTTTGGTAAACAAAATTCTTAATCATTTTTGATATATTTAACTATATTATCATTGGGAATATTTAATAGTTTTTTTAAATATTTAATTTCTGACAATTCTATTTTGAACTTATGTAAAAGAAAGTATTATATGGTTGAAGTATGGAATGACTGAATAATTTATTTATATGTTTTTCTTTCTTATTATAACTGCTTCTAACATAAAAATAAACTTAAATCACTTTAAAATTCTGTTACTTATTTTTTCCAATTGAAAATTCATTTTATAATATCTGTTTTAATTTTAAAATGTTTGAATCTTAATGTTTTAATAATAACTGAAACAAACATTATTTTTAACAAGCTAAACAAAGAATACAATAGTATTTCAAATCTGATTTTTATAGGATTCCAGTATTTTAAAATATTGTATTTGACCTTGCATTATCTTATCAACTGACAATAGTATTGTTCTTACATAATATTTATTTTTAATGAAAGCTTTAATTGGTTTATTAACAAATATATTTTTACATGTTTGTTGTTGTTTTACCTCTTTGGAACAGAATCAATAAAAACATCTTTTCTATGGAAAAAGATCAGTAAAAATATCAGCTAAAAATAATTCTTAATTTTTACATAGTTAAATCAGTATGTCAATATTTATGTTATTTGTTCTTTGATTCTGTAGCGATAAATCTTGTACCACTCTTCATTATTATTAGTTGTATCAAATGTTGCAAAATTGTCTTTTTGTCACAATTTTTTTTTTTTTTTTAATTAAGAGCAAAAACCATTTAACTTTCTTTTGTTAAATTATAAACTATTACAATTGATGTATTCATGCTACGTCTACAGCATGTTTAAATGAATAATACTAGTAAGATCACTAAACATAATACTAACGTATCACACTTTCAATTAATGTAATGAGACAACTTAAAGATATTCAATGTTTAATTTGTTTGTGTGCTGATTCATTTAAGTTTGTTAGCATTTTCTATTTTTGAAACTCCATTAAAACATATTGACACATCTTGTAGATTTTCCTAAAGTATTGTTATTTCCTGTGTGTATGCTACAGTGACATATAACTCACAAAACTTGCTATACAGATGCTTGTACCTGCTATGGCCTATACCTGCTTTCAAGTTCATTTGTAACCCATGAGTTATCTCTGCTTTTAATTTAGAAAATTATGTTATACTAAAATGTATTTGTTGTTAGCTAATATAATTGATATATTAAAACTTTTTCTGCAAAAAAACAACAACTGTACATGTAAACTGGAACAATACCTGCAGAGAATCACACCTAAATGCAAAATTTCAAGCAAAGAAACACCCAAATTCAATATTCAAACGTTTTCAGCCACTGTTTAATCAGTGCTCTTTGGGAAATGTAAAATGACAAAATTGTTCTATATATATATAGAATGCATTCTAATTTTCTAAAATTTCAAATCAGTTTGAACAATGGTTGTGATGTATCGTATACAACGTATATTTTTTAGGAGTCTAAATAATATTTCCATGCATTTGATACAGGAATGTAATCTGTGTTGATGCATGCTCCACTCCTGTCAGCTCTGTAGATTTCTACGGCCTCTAATGATCATGATCTTATGTGTTGTCGGTCAAAGACCCTGTGTATTAGGTAGCCTTTTCCCAATGGGGGAAATCTCCAGATTGGTGGCATAATGGGCTAGAGTCGTATTAATGTTTTATTTTGTTACATCGTACTTGTGATTTTGTAACCTGGCTTGCAACGATCAGTATATGGAACTAATATACATTAGTATACTGTTGAACCTATGATCCTATAGTGGGATGCAGTAAACTCCTGGTGCTCTTGTGTCTTCTGTGTTGTCTTTAGCATTAGACGGAAGGCAGAAAACATTGAATTTTCTTTTGTTTGCTACGAGTATGTTTAAATCCTTGGCAGTCTTCCTGTAAGTGTGACGAAGGGATGGTTCATAGATTAGGGCTACCTAATTACCTTCTGTTTTGTTAATTTTAGTAACATTGGTGTTGGATGACATAGCATGAAGTATGGATGCTAGAGTGTTGATAAATGAGTGGCTGTACCCATATTTGAATGCAACATGTTTCAGTTGCTCTAGCTCCTTGTTGGTATCTATCTGATAGTTCAGTATGATGTGAGTAGGCTTTCACTACTAGTGTGAGGAACGTGGCTGCCTTATACAACCATGGATCAGCTGAATTGACCAGTATGAATAGTGGAACGTAAGTAGGTTTGCAGTAAATTGTGGTGATTAACTTATTATCCGATAATCTTGATGTCTAAGAAATTAATGTTTGTGTAACTTTCTTATCTAATTTTAGTGTTAATCCATAGTTGTTAGTATTAAACACTTTTAACATGTCCCCAATATCTGGTCTATTTCTCCATATAATCAAAATGTCATCAACATATTGGGTAAAAATAAGAATATTATGTTTGAAGTTTACTAAGGACTTCTCCAATTGTCGTACGACAAGTTCACAAAGATCACCTGAAATGGAGCTACCCATAGGTATCCCCCTTTTTTGGATATACATGTGTTCATCAAAGTAAAAACAGGAGGAATAGCACAATAGGTGTGTCAACTCTAATATTTGAGAGTCGAAAGACTGAGCATCAGGGGTAGTGCTTAGAAAGAAATCTCTTAAAGTGCAAAAACATGATTCCAAACAAATAGATGGAAACATGGATACAAAATTGAACACCATAAGATATTCATTCACATTTAACTTAACAGCAGCAAGTTTGGAGAAAAGTGCTCCTGAATCGGAGATTGTATATGTATATGATTGAAGGTGGTGTTTTAATGCATTCTTCCAACAAGAATGTTGGGGATTTGACTTTATCAATCATAGGACACAACTGTTGACCAGGTTTGTGCATTTTAACAGAGCCGGCCCTACCATAGGGCGAACAGAGCAGCCGCTCCAGGCGCTACATCCTAGGGGGCGTCTCAGTGGTAAAGAAAATTAAAGGGTATAAATTAAGGGCAACCAAGGGGGGCACCATAATAGGATCTCTCTCCATCCTAAAACTTGCCTCGGGCCGGCACTGCATTTTAGCAAAGTTGAACAGGTGGGGGTTGTCAGGGGAGCTGACTACTGTGTGCTGCAGTCATAATGCCACTGCTAGGCCAGTGCACGTGAACCCACTGATATAATTTTGTAGTTTCGTTATATATGAGGCATCAGTGATCTGACATTGCATGTTTGCTATGTATTACTGTAATAGATACAGATGACCCTTTTAATGATTAAGACCACCTTGCTTTTATCAGCCTTGACTAATGTGATATCTTGGGATCTGAGGCAATTTTTACTTTATGTAATCCCAGAATTTATTAACTTTCAGTTCCTATTTGTTTTCTTCAATAGCAATTAGGTCTTCCATCTAAGATATTCTTTGAGGGTGTCTGGACATTTATTATTTCAAGATGATTATTATTTTCCAGATAGTAATTTCTCCATATTCGGTATAACAGAGAATGGATTAGATGCCGCAGGCTGAGGAATGAACATCGGTCCAAATTGGAATGTCCTTTGGAACCTTTGGATGTATTCTGGAGGTGAAATGTTCCAGCAAATTATAATAATGTTGGTTTTAGGTTTGGGACATTGTTTTTGCATTTTGAATATCCACTTTTTATCATATCCATGCTGCAATCTACATCTGATGAATGCCTTTATATCGATGACTCTAGAGTTCATATACTTCAAGATGTAATCATGTTGATATAACTCATCGGCCAATTAAACAGTGTCCAAAAATGTTCAAATATTGAATTTGGGTATTTCTTTGCTGGAAATTTTGCGGTTAGACGTGAAACTTTTTCTGATTTTATTTTTATATTAATACAGGTTATTAACTATTGTTTTTAAAATATTTATTTGTATTTTCTAGCTTATTACCTATAAAGGGTTGTTCAATGAGTCCTTGTAGTGTTTTTAAATATATAAATGAAAGACAATTTTTTCAGAGGAAGTAATAACTTTATTCAGTAATGTATTTTGATTTACAAACTTTGGGTAGCTCCATAATTCTTTGTTCAAAGAACTTCTTGTCTTTCTGGGCAAATGAACTGTTCAAAATGTCATTTGATGCCTTCTTTGGAAACAGAGCACTGTCCATTTAAAAAATTTTGAAGAGAACCAAGCAGTTTGTAATCAGATGCAATATTAGGTGAATAAGGAGAATGTAGCAAGATCCAGTCCAATTATAAAAAATTATTGAAGCCAGCTCCAATAATTTTTGCTAAGTTTGCAAAGATGAATGAGGTCTGGCATTGTCATGATAGAAGACAACACCCTTTAGTTTACCATTTCCAGATACATGTCATGTTTGTTCAATTTGTTCAATTGACCACAATACACATCTGGATTTATTGTGCTGTTCTTCAGAAACAGTTCTTAGAATACAACACTCCTTTTACTCCTATCAAATTAAGAGATCTTGTTTGGGTGAAGCTCTGCCTTTTAAGTGGTTTGCGATGGTTTGACTTGCCAACACTACAATCATTTGCACTTGATATTGTTTGTAAATGATTTATTTTTCTTCTCCTATTATTATTCACCTCAGAAATGGATCTGTTATTTGCATGTTTTCTTAGTGAATTGCTGACAGAAATGTGTTTTAGGAGATTTATTTCAGTCAATTTGTGCAGATCTCAAACATTGAGCTTCATGTTCTTTCAAGAATTTCTTGCCATATACTATACATACTTTTTTTACAGGTTGTATTATGTTTTTACCTTTTTTTAAATAAAAAAATATAATACACTGAAAATGCTTGTTTTACTTTTCCATTTTTCATCTGATGTCAAACATTAAACACAACCTATCTTAATACTTTTTTTTAAAATGAACATTGAAATTGACATTTCAAACTGTTACGAGCTTTCAAAATTTAGACTGAAATTTGTTCCTTTTTGTGATGTTACCACCATTGAAGTTGATGTTTACCACACTTACAGAATTATTGGCCAATTCAATATATGTATATAACTACATATTGTTGACTTATGACTGATATGAAATATATGTACTAAAATAGATTATTTACTGAAAAAATGAAATGAATGTTTAAAACATAATGTTAAATATACTGTGCAATCAAAAAAATAAAAAATCTTGAAAAAAATAAAATATTTTATTCTGCAAAGCTTCAAAGTTTAACCTCACCAACTGATTTAACTCACCATATATCTGTGCAAATAAAAGCATGCTTGTTTATGTGTGAATATTGTTTGTTTGTTTTTGTGTTTTTGAAACACATGTGCTGCTTTGTTTGTAAGAGCATACTTTACATAAAAGATCATGCTCTTGTGTATTCCAGCTTGTTTTGGCTAAAAACACAAAAAACAACCACTGTAAAAATAAACTGGAACGATACATGAACAGAATAATACCTAAACACAAATTTCAAGCAAATAAATACACAAATATTTAATGTTCAAACGTTTTTGGTCATAATTTTATGGAACCTCTTCAGGAATAAATACAAAAAAAACCATTCTATATATTGAATACAGCCACATTCTAATTTAAAAAAAATTTTAAAAATGTTCAAACAACGGATGTGACGTACATTTTACAATGTATGTAAAATGAGCAAATTTTTACAATGCATAGTTAAACATTTATTACCACAATTAAATGTTTAAAATGAAAATATAAATAAAATTAGAATGTGGCTGTATTCAATATATATAATGGTTTTTTTCATATTCATTCCTGAAGAGGGCCCATAAAATTGTGAGTGAAAACATTTGAACATTAAATATTTGTGGATTTATTTGCTGGAAATTTGTGGTTAGGTGTTATTCTGTTGTTTTGGCTAATAAGAGCTTTTATTAATGTAAATTAAATGTAAAGTACTGATACAGTAATTATTTAGTGACATCTATGTGGTAACCATTATTAAAAATAAGACAAAATAAAACAAAATGCTTTTACTAATATAAAAGTTTTTAAAACTAGTCCAACCAGATCACAACTTTGATCCCTCTCATATGAAATAATGCAACATACTAGAGCAACTTGGTCTTGGCACCCTGATTTCAGTGAACATGTTGCCAGTGTGTCTCTGGCCTTACAACTTAATATAATTCCTGAAGCTGAAATTGAATAATAATAAGTTTAACTATTCATTAATGTAAATTTTACAAGCTGTTCTGTAGGGCTTGACACTAACAAGAATAGTGTATTTTTTTTTATTTACAGCTAAAATACTGTCAGGGTTTGGATATAATGGAGGGTAATGTCGAAGGTAACACAAAGGAAGTGGAGAGAACTAGAAAGCGATGTCCGTTAGACCACAGCACACATTCCAAGTATATACTGGACCAGAGTACAACTCCCTTGACGAACATAACAGACCCCACACATAGCAGAGGGGAGGGCGCGATGATCACAAAGACAAAGGTCACATACACAACTTTCTAACAAATACATTACCTCATATATATATTATATATTATAACTAATTTATATTGTATAATAACTAATTTGTATATATTGTATTATAACTAATTATATTGTATAATATATATATATATACAGTGGAACCTTGTTTAACGAGCATAATCCATTCCAGAATCTTACTTGTAGTGCGAAACATTCATTAAGCGAAACAGGTTTTTTGCATATAAATTAATTAATGTAAAATATGATAATGGGTTCCATGCCAAAAAAAATACTCAAATATTTTATGTATAATGTTTATTAAATATACATTGTTAAGGAGCGTGAATCATCATCATCTTTTCATCTAGCATGGAATGAACCAACCTGAAATGTGAATTTGATTTGCAGATAATGTATCTGATAAACATGCCAAACGTATTGTTTGATATAAATTCTTGGGCTATTAAATTTAATAATTATAAATAATTAACTTTTAATTTAGATATTTCTAAAATTTAAGTTGGAATTGGTCATTAAATTTAATATGAGATGGCAGCATAACTGTCTACCTCTAGTCAAATTAATTAATTTCTAATATTTAATTATAGCCTTTACATAGCCCAAGAAATTGGCATATTGTTTGATGTGTTTATTATATAGTGGGTGATAGTTGTTGATGTTTATGCATAATATGTGTGAACACAAGTTTGGAAAAATGTTTGATCACAAGCGACACTAAGATGTTAGCGGAACGAGTGCTAAACACAGACTGATGGAGCATGCGCACAATCCAGGATTTCCCCTCTCCCTATCACTCGTTATGCAAAACATTGCTCGTTAAGTGAGTCGTTTTTACAATTTTGTTTTGCTTGTTATGTGAGGTGCTCGTTAAGCAAGGTTTTACTGTATATTAAATAACAGTTCCAAAATTTCAAAATCAAGCAATTTTACATGATTGCAAAATTGCTTGTTTTTAGAGTTTATCTCTAGAATTAATTCAAATGCAAATGTAAAATGATAATTATTAGCTTTCAGTTCAGTGAATATGTCATTTATAATAATATGATTATCTTATTAGTCTGTACTTCAAATTATATATATTTTTTAATATAAAGTAGATTCATCTTTTGATTCATTGTTATTGGATTCAATTTTTTTTAAAATAAAATTGAAACATGATAGTTGCTATAGCTATCATTGTTTATGAGTGCAACATCTCTAATTTAATTATCTCGAGTATTTCTTTGGAGAATGACTTCTATTTTTTTCGTATTTTGCTATGTTATTAAATATTTTTTTAAAGTTTTAAGTAAATGTTTTTTTCAACAAATAATTTTTTGTATTTATGGACCAAATTTTTTGAGGGTATAATTTGCTTATAAATTTTTAACCTTTTAAGACATACAAATAACTCTTATAAAAATAAATAATTAATTAATTGGATGGAAAAATGCTTGCAAGAACAGAAAGGAAAAATGTGTTAAATTGAATACATAGCCGAGTGTTTTTAATTGAATATCAAAAGAAAAGAACATGCCCTTTAATTCTAAATTGAATTCTGAGAGTTATAAAAAAAAATTTCAGAATATCAAAACTTTTCTAGACAAATAGTTCATACATTTAAAGTGTATTTATGTTACCTTAAAATTGATAATTTATTATTTATTAAAGCTATAGACAGATAAATATTTTTAAAATATATAGTTATTTTGTCTATAAAGTTAGAATGAAAACTGTCAAGATTTAAAATTTTATTATAATTTTTAGAATTCAATTTTAGAACCAGCAGTTTGTTTTTTCCTTTTCAATGTTTGATGAAAAATGCTCAACTGTACATTTTATTAAATATATTTTCCCTTTGCTGCTGTTAGGCATATTTTTCCATTTAGTTTTAAAATATATTTCCTAACTCTATACATTTTTTGTTTTGTATCTATTTAATCATGAATAACAACCTGATATTTCATTATTTTTTATTGATAATTGGCAGTTTTAATAATACTTTCATTTGTAACATTCAAATTTCTGATGTTAGTAGATATGATTTTGAATTATAGGGTATACTTTCTTTTTACACATTAATTTAAAACAATTTCTCACAAANGCTCTGCTACCATGTCAGGGTTTGGATATAATGGAGGGTAATGTCGAAGGTAACACAAAGGAAGTGGAGAGAACTAGAAAGCGATGTCCGTTAGACTACAGCACACATTCCAAACTAAACTATACTGGACCAGAGTACAACTCCCTTGACGAACATAACAGACCCCACACATAGCAGAGGGGAGGGCGCGATGATCACAAAGACAAAGGTCACATACACAACTTTCTAACAAATACATTACCTCATATATATATTATATATTATAACTAATTTATATTGTATAATAACTAATTTGTATATATTGTATTATAACTAATTATATTGTATAATATATATATATATACAGTGGAACCTTGTTTAACGAGCATAATCCATTCCAGAATCTTACTTGTAGTGCGAAACATTCATTAAGCGAAACAGGTTTTTTGCATATAAATTAATTAATGTAAAATATGATAATGGGTTCCATGCCAAAAAAAATACTCAAATATTTTATGTATAATGTTTATTAAATATACATTGTTAAGGAGCGTGAATCATCATCATCTTTTCATCTAGCATGGAATGAACCAACCTGAAATGTGAATTTGATTTGCAGATAATGTATCTGATAAACATGCCAAACGTATTGTTTGATATAAATTCTTGGGCTATTAAATTTAATAATTATAAATAATTAACTTTTAATTTAGATATTTCTAAAATTTAAGTTGGAATTGGTCATTAAATTTAATATGAGATGGNATAAAGTTAGAATGAAAACTGTCAAGATTTAAAATTTTATTATAATTTTTAGAATTCAATTTTAGAACCAGCAGTTTGTTTTTTCCTTTTCAATGTTTGATGAAAAATGCTCAACTGTACATTTTATTAAATATATTTTCCCTTTGCTGCTGTTAGGCATATTTTTCCATTTAGTTTTAAAATATATTTCCTAACTCTATACATTTTTTGTTTTGTATCTATTTAATCATGAATAACAACCTGATATTTCATTATTTTTTATTGATAATTGGCAGTTTTAATAATACTTTCATTTGTAACATTCAAATTTCTGATGTTAGTAGATATGATTTTGAATTATAGGGTATACTTTCTTTTTACACATTAATTTAAAACAATTTCTCACAAATTTGTAAAAATTTAATAATTTATAACAATATATAATGTTAATTAATCATAAATATAGTTAAATGAATACTAAATAGAAATGCAAACTCTCAAGTTTATTTTTAAAGTTTAGATTACAGGAATTTTTAATATTTGTGGTTTTATGTTACTCTTTGATTTATCAAAAAGAAATACAATGCAAGCTGTATTTCATAATATTAAATTATTATATTATAGTGAAATTCAATATAAAATATTATCATTGTTTTAATTTTTAAAATGTTATATTTTTTTAAAAGATTTTTTTTAATAAATGAAAGTAAATTTATATTCAGATTTTTATTTTTATATTATAGAATAAATAAAATATGATTAAAAACTGAAATGTATNCTTTTTTGTTTTCGAACCTGAAGAAGGTCAGTGAAGCTGTCCGAAAACGTTAGTTGGTAGCAAAATTAAGCTGCATGTTAAAGGTTTTCTTGGAGCATGTTGATTTATGACTTATATCCAACTTTTCATTTTTAAAAGGAGTGATCACTATTCTGTTCTTTAAATATAATTAAAAATATGTAGAGAATCTTTGAGTCCTATAAAAACTCTTGATATTCAAACTATTCTTTCTCTTGCTAAATTTTAAAAAAAGTTTCTGTACATCTGCCATTTTAGTTGTTTTAGATTCAACTTTTTCAAGTATCAAATGTCTTTTTCTATTTTTTTTCTGGATGATATCATTTTCTCTTCAAGGTCCAAAATGCATAGACTTATAAACACACCCTAGAAAATATTATAAATTTTTTTATGTCTACTGAAATTCATATATAATATGGCTTAAATTCTTTTAAAGTATGAGGAATCTGATTTGCTAAAGCTAATTAAAAGTTTGAAAAATTAAAATTATGATCAACATATAAAGCAGATCATGTAAATGGGAAAAAATATTATAAAAACAAAAACAATTCCTCTATCAAATTAGATATCCATTATATTGCTTATTCAGAATCTTTTCTCATTATTTCTAGCAGTTTGAAATAGACAAAAAAGACCTGGATACGGTATTTTAAACAAAGTAAGAGTTGAACGAAAGTATTGGATCATGAAAAAATATTAAGCAAAAGTATGGAATATTTTGATGATTATTATAATACAAATTATTATAATAAAAAATATTGGATTTTAAACATGCTAAAATGAATAATACTGTTGTAAATAAATTTTATGACATCATTATAGTGAAGTGAAAGTGCAGATTATGTGCTCAAAATAATGATAAATGTGTGATGTTTTATTTTCATAGGAGGGCAGCTTATGCCGCAAGGGGAACAGGAATTGGCCACAAAGATGTTGCAGATCCAGTCCAAAAGGTTTTATTTAGATGTTAAACAAAACAGAAGAGGAAGATTTATCAAAGTGGCAGAGGTATTAATAAGACTTATGAATAGTATTCCCTTATTAATATATTTTCATTTATGGGTTAATTGTGCTAATCAAAGAATATTTCTTTTGATATAATTTAATGCATTAATAATAATAAATTCTATACACGGAGCAAGTTATTATTAACAATATTCAATTCAATGATATATTTTAATTAAAACTAAATAAATAGTTAAATATAAAAATATCAAGAGAGTCAAACTGGAATTTAATTAAAGTATGTTTTAATACTGACAAATAATTGATTTAATGGAATAATTTTTTTATTTAGAAATATTTATAAGAATTTTTACTTATGAAATATATACAATTATACCCATTTTTATTGACAATCATTCTAAAATTGCTTTTTATATTGATTACATTAATATTTTTCCTAGATTTATTACTTATTTTAAATTGTATTAGAATAGTTTCAGTAAATCCTGCATAGAATCTAGACTGATGCAATTTTATTATTTTTTTTTCCTACACAAAAAAGATAGGTATTTCAGGTGTTCATTCCCCTAATTAGTCTCTATGAACAATTATACAATCTTATAAAATTTTTTGAAACTGATCTAATATTAGTGAAATTTTTAACAACATTTTATATTAAAATTCTAGGTTTATATAAAATATAAAACAAAATGATTGGAATTTTAATAAAGTAAAAATTACATTACAGATACTAAACATAACTTCATTGCTCATCATGTCCAATCACCAGTAACAACTATTCTTAACTGCAGAGATTACTTTCTTTGTAGGATACTACTCTGCACAAATATGCAAAACAGTCTAAAATGTCCATAGGTGATAATCCCAACACAATTAAAAATATAACATTTCTTAGTAAATTTCTTTTTTATGATTGGCAGTTTTAAATTTGATTGACCTATATCCATTAATCTCTATAACTTCTAAAACTCAAACTGCACTTTATTCATAAATCAACATGCTACAAGAAAACCTTTAACATGCAGCTTAATTTTGCTACCAACTAACGTTTTCAGACAGCTTCACTGATCTTCTTCAGGTTCAAAAACAAAAAATTTCATTCAAGATGAAAGTTCTTTTTCTTAACAGAAACTTCAAGAACGCTTATCTTTTAAATCAAATAATCATAGATTCGATTGCGTCAGCTTGTTCTTTAAATTTGCAAATCTGCCGCTTTCCATGCCGATGCTAGTTTACACGATTCCCGAAAATTTATGGCTTGCCCGTTTTTGTTGTATTTATTAATATACCATGCTTTTGTATATTTTAGATGCTGTATGTTTGAAACTTTTTGTATAAGTTCTGCTTTATCCCAGTCAACTGAAACCTCTACTGTTTCTGCAATCACGTAATTTGCTAATGCTGTGACTGGTTGTTCATACCTAATATCCCTTTTATGCGCTTTCAACCTTTTGTTATTAACAAAAGGTTGAAAGGTTGATCTTTTTTGTTTTCGAACCTGAAGAAGGTCAGTGAAGCTGTCCGAAAACGTTAGTTGGTAGCAAAATTAAGCTGCATGTTAAAGGTTTTCTTGGAGCATGTTGATTTATGACTTATATCCAACTTTTCATTTTTAAAAGGAGTGATCACTATTCTGTTCTTTAAATATAATTAAAAATATGTAGAGAATCTTTGAGTCCTATAAAAACTCTTGATATTCAAACTATTCTTTCTCTTGCTAAATTTTAAAAAAAGTTTCTGTACATCTGCCATTTTAGTTGTTTTAGATTCAACTTTTTCAAGTATCAAATGTCTTTTTCTATTTTTTTTCTGGATGATATCATTTTCTCTTCAAGGTCCAAAATGCATAGACTTATAAACACACCCTAGAAAATATTATAAATTTTTTTATGTCTACTGAAATTCATATATAATATGGCTTAAATTCTTTTAAAGTATGAGGAATCTGATTTGCTAAAGCTAATTAAAAGTTTGAAAAATTAAAATTATGATCAACATATAAAGCAGATCATGTAAATGGGAAAAAATATTATAAAAACAAAAACAATTCCTCTATCAAATTAGATATCCATTATATTGCTTATTCAGAATCTTTTCTCATTATTTCTAGCAGTTTGAAATAGACAAAAAAGACCTGGATACGGTATTTTAAACAAAGTAAGAGTTGAACGAAAGTATTGGATCATGAAAAAATATTAAGCAAAAGTATGGAATATTTTGATGATTATTATAATACAAATTATTATAATAAAAAATATTGGATTTTAAACATGCTAAAATGAATAATACTGTTGTAAATAAATTTTATGACATCATTATAGTGAAGTGAAAGTGAAAAAATTGAAGTGAAAATTATAAAATTGAAGTGAACATGATAATGAAGCGAATGATGTCATCCAGTAGTGAATTAAGTGAAGATAAGAAACAGTTAATTAATTAATTAATAATTTTGATGCAACAAGAAGGAAAATTACAAAGGACAGTAGCAAAAACATCACAGTGCTCTCAAAGAACAGTTTCTAAAATAATTTCAAAGTTTAAAACATTTGGAACTGTGAAAAATCAGCAATGGGTTTGAAGACCAAGATCTGCAACCAAGAGAGATGACTGTAACTTAATTAAAATTGTTAAGGAAAAAAGATTTTTGTCATCATGCAGCATTAATTCGAAATGGGGAGAAACAGGTGTTAATGTATCAGACATTACAGTAAGGAAGAGGCTAGCAGAAAAAGGTTACTACTCAAGAAAAGTCAAAACAAAGCCTTATATGACCAAAAAAAAACAAAACAAAACAAAAATTAATTCTTTTGCCTCTATGTCCTATATTAATAGCCTCTATAATAAAGAATTTAATAAAATTCTTTATTATATAGATGAAAAAATAAAAACAACACCTTATTTCCTTTTTTGTTTGAATTTGTTTAACTGATAAAGGCTATTAAAAATAGTCGAAAATGTTATCTTATTGAATAATAGTTTTATTGCTATTATTTAATAAGATAATAACGTTTTTGACTATTTTTAATAGCTTTTATCAGTTAAATGAATTCAAACAAAAAAGGAAATAATAAAGTGTTGTTTTTATTTTTTAAATAATTCATTATCCAGTAAGTTCTTTATTTATTTAAAGATATTTTGTTTTACTGAATAAAATCTTCTCTATTTGCTAAAACAGAAACAACAGCAGTATAAGTCCTATTAATATACAGAGTCCAGTGTAGACAGTGATATAATAAATAGAAGAAAAATTGTTTGAAATGGGCCAAAAGTTATAAAGACTGGAGTGTTACTGACTGGCAACAAGTTATGTTCACAGATGAATCAAAAACTTGTGTTGGTTATGGTAATGATTGTGGCACATCAGTATACAGAAGATCAGATGAAAAATTCGAACCTGACTGTTTAAATTCATCAGCAAAATTTCCTAAAAGTGTAAAGATGTGAGGATGTATAACCTGTAAAGGGGTTTGTGAAATGGCAGTCCCTGATAGTACATTGAATGCTGATGGTTATTTGGAGTTACTAGAATCTTTGGTCATTAAAACATCAGATCACTTTGGTGATGAGGATTATATCTACCAGGATGACAGTGCATCATGCCAAAGGGCTAGACAAATTAACCAATAATTTCAAGAAAATAAAATACAGCATTTAGAATGGCCTGTCAACAATCCAGATATATCTCCCAATGGAAATGTTTGGAATTTTCTGAAGAAAATGATCTGTAAAAAAGGAGCTACAACAGTCATGATCACAGGTTGATCCAGAACTGTGTATAAAACTTATTTCTACAATGTCACAAAGAATTAAGGCTGTAATTAGGGCAAAAGACAGTCCTACAAAATATTAATCATAATTATTCCATACTTTTGTTTGACTCTTTGTTTAAAATACTGTAATTTTGTAATTTATGCAAATATCTTTACAAAGTTTAGTGTATAAATACTCTATGTCTGTTATATTTGCAAATTATTACAAGTTCATTAATATTTTTGTGAATTTGATTATTTAAGGATTAAAATAATTTTTCTGCAGCAATTACAAAATATTCCACACTTTGCTCAGAAGTTGTATGAGCTGAGATAATGTACATTGTGTTTGTTGCAACTATATTTAGTGTTTAACTTGTTGGAAAATGGATTCTAGGTAGACAGAATCAGATTAGACTTAAGAAATTTTCCTGGAAAATGTCTTGCATTATGTCTATTTTGTTTCTTTTGATGTGTGTGTCATGAAACTTTAGGTATAATGATCTTCAGTGTTGCTTTATGATTTCTGAGAATGTTGGTGTTGGATGTACTGTACTTTGCATAAGTGTAGTTTATGCAGTAATTATGAGCATGGGATCCTGTCAAATGCTTTCCTGTATGTAATGTGTATTTCTGTGCTGCTTATGTACTTTCCACAGAATAATTGAATTGACAAATGATCTGCCAGATTATTTATGATACTATAATAAGGCTGATATAATACAGTAAACTCCCAATTATCTGGGCTAATGGTGGGGAAAGGTGGCACCGATAATCGAAACACACGGATAATCCGAACTATAATTATTTATTTCTAAAATACAACATATTATACATTTCTAAGGCAGACAATTATTTGAACATGTTTAATGCTCATTACTATTAAGAAAATCTGTGATTTTGGTTTATTTGCAGGAATTTTTTAATATCAGTTCGAATTTTTATAAGATCTATTATGCCGTTATACTCGAATTCCCATTAGTCGATGTACTCCAACAAAGTGTCAACAGAATTCAGGACTGTGTTGTGACTAATGTGCTTCAAACATCTAAATATGAACATGTGCACACTTATAGGATGTGTAAACATGAAAGTGAACAACTATTTAAAAAATACATACACATATAATGTTTTTTTTAAATTAAATTCATGCACGGATAATCCGCACACGGATAATCGGTTTGCCATAACCAGAGTGTTTTAATTTAAATTTAAAATATTCTGGAAGAAAAGATCAGCCACTACCACAGTGGGACTAAACCTGCAACTCCTGCTTACCATGCAGATGCATTGCCAGTTATACCTAGACCTCCTTTCTTCCAGAATATTCTAAATTTAAATTAAAAATGAGTTTATTTCCAATTATTAAATTTGTCATGAGATCATAGCTAACTGCCTGCCTCTAGCTGAATTGCTTTATATCTAACTATTAAATTAGCTTTAATATAATGTGATAAATAATATGGTAGATTGTTTGGCAATATTAATTAAATTGAATTGTTGTTTATGTTAACTGAGTCTACGAGTAACTATTTTTTACAATCCATTTTGTATCTACAATAGCCTTTTTATTGGTCTGTGAGAATGTTGTTCTATCTGATGGTATATGTTGTCTCTGATGCATGATGTTTGTAGAATGTAGGAAAGCATATTATTGGTCTGTAGGGTCTCTGGTATGTGAGACACTGTGTAAGAAATTTTGGCATGTCTTGTGATTGTTAACTGTATGTATTGCTAGTTTCTGGCACAGAAGTGTGAATTTATTTTACCAGAAATTGTAATAGCCCCTCTTATGCTACACAGCAGAGATACAATCTGGGTATGGAGTGGTAGAGATGCCTCATGCTGTCTTGAGATAGATTTTTCCAAGAACTTTTAATGCCTGTCATATTTTACACATTCGTTGATGACTGAAGCTGACGTTCCGGCATGTCTCACACAAACGCTGTAGGCAATAAACCTGCAGACTGGATGGTGAAGGAAGAGTGTCAACATTCTGGGAAAGGAGATAAGACCATCATGGGAAATGAATCCCCACTCCATGACACCAACAATGTCGGTACCAGTTCATTGTAGAGCATTATACTGCCAACAATGAGGTTGTCCTTAGTTGTTTTGTAGTGTGTATTTTGGGTATTTGAGGTTTGTATGTGATGTCTACTCCTGTATGTTTAATGAGAGTTTCTTTGAATAAATGTGAATTAAATAATTTTGTATCTGTAATTATTGTGTTTGTGAATATGTTATGCAATTTATATTTTTTGTTTGTTGTTGAGGTATTGTCGAATAGTGTCTGATATTTGGTGTGATCTAGTATTTGTGTATTGATGTATCTCTTCTGCAACTGGTTTAAAGTGCTATCTGTGGGATAATGTTGTTGTGTATAATTGTTCTTTTCTGATAAACAGAAAACTTTGTCTGTTACAGTGAGATTTTTTTTTCATTTGTCATGTAGCATCTGTTTGTCTGCTGTCATTATGTTTTCAATTCTGTTGTGTTCTGTTTTCAATCTGCGGTGATATTGTATTACATACAGATGATTAATTTGTTCATGCCTTGAGTCTACTTCATTTATTGGTATACTTTTCAGGTCTTGGTAGTCAGTGGTCAGGTTGCCAGTGAAACACTTTGACTTGGTTACTGTGTGTTATCCATTGTGAGGTGGTAAATATGTTTATGATGTAGTAATCATACTTAGGCCAGTGATATAACATGATGATGCCACTGGTGACCAAGAGAGACTGACAGATGTATTGAATATGAGCCTTTGCTAAATCCCTTGTTAATCTTTTGTTAACCCAGATGATATCAAAGTTGGTATTTGCTCAGAACATGTTATAACCACTTTGGATCAGATAATGCTTGTGGGTTATCCTTAGTTTATTTCTTCTCATAGATCTTACTGGTGTAGGTGGCCCTACTGAAAGCTTATGCCTGTGCCAGCATCACTTCTATGGTTTATTGGAATTACTGAACTTTTTCATCTCAACAAGGTGGCAACTAGCTAAAGAAATACAATAGAGCATCGATTATCCGACCCCTGATTAACCGACCATTCTAGTCGGCAAATTTCAAATGTCCGGTAGTGATGTGGCACTACAATATTTGGCTATGTCTTGGCTACTCTAATATTATTTTTGTTAAATTTTTGCGTGCTTTAGCTGGCAACATTGGCTGGACCATTGAAGGGAGGCCAGTATTTAAACAAGACTTAATTTTCTAATTATGAGTGGTTGTTTGTTTTGTGAGCAATAAAATAATTTAAAAATAATTTTTAACGATACAATAGCGATGATTATTATTTTTTTAAAGAATTTGTTAGGCTTAATATCGATGAAAATTCAACGCAAAGTTGGTTAATAGTGATATACTAATATACTATACTAATAATGTATTTTTTTCATTCTTTTTGGTTATCCGATTTTTCAGTTATCCGACCAACCTGAGTCCCCAGTTGAGTCGGATAACTGATGCGCTACTGTATTACAGTCGACCCCCCTATAACACTCTTGATTTTTCCGTTTTATATGAATTCCATGTTGTACGAGTCACTTATATTTTACAAATACGTGTGCCGGGCTGTGAATGGCCCACGTATTTGTAAAATCTAAGTGACTCGTACAACATGGAATTCATATAAAATGGAAAAATCAACAGTGTTATAGGGGGGTCAACTGTATTATTATGTTAAATTAATACCAATGCCCAGTGCTATTTTGGACCAAAAGTCAAGACATAGCGGCAGAAAAGCAATGATATCTTATTTAAGAGTTTTCTGTGTGGCACTTGTTAAGAATGACTGCTTTCTGTAATGTGCATGCTTCTGCAAAGTCCTAATATTTCTAGTCTTTTGTGTTAGCATATGTGGTATGATGCCTGTACAAGAAAGGACTACAGGTATGATGGCAGATAAATATATCTGTTGTTCACAAGAATTTTTCCCATTTTCTAAACTTACTCTCAGTGGCTTTAGACAAAAGGAAAGATCCTTGATGCAAATTTAAAATCAGCTGATAACCCATTACACAACCTGCACCCACTTTCAAATTGCCTTTTTAAACACATATAATCCAAGTGTTATCCACACTAAATCACTGTAATATTAATTAAATAGCAAATCTCAAGTTACATATAAATGAAGTAATTAATTTTTCTAGTAAATATTTATATATATTATTTTACTCATATTATTAACATCTTCCCTGTTCTCTTTCTATAAATAATTATTGCTATCAAATTAAGTTTTTAATTTTAGTTGTACAAGGGTTTTTCTTTGCATTTTTACATATTTTTAAAAATGTTTTTCCTTTGTAGAACTATTCTTTATATAAGTTGGAGATTATATTATTTAGAAACTATGTGTATAAACTTAGTTTTATTCTTTGAAATTTAATGATATTATTTGAAGAATATTAATTTTAAGCCAGCTGTGTTCTGCTATATTATAGTATTTTCGTGGAATGACAGGCATGTCACATAAATGGGAAACCAGTATGCTGGTAACCCCAGGATTTCAGGCATACCAGTTAAAATGTGACTAAAATATAAAATTAATCAGATCTAACAAAACTAGTTGTTAATTAAAATAATAATATTGTAATTTGAGGGACTTAAAATCAGGAAAAGAGTTTTCGCTTACAAGATAATAAAACAATTAATGACTTATTGACAGTAGTAGTAGTAGTAGTAGTAGTAGTAGTAGTTAGTGTGAGCTACACTGACCATCTATCTACCTTGACCTTAAAAATAACACCTTCCTCTCAAATTTCATACAGATCCAGCCATATTAAATGTTAATCAGTGTAAGTTGAGATAATTTACAAGAAATTTCTTAAATTTAATGTGTTTATTTTTGCATTTTTGAATCAAATTAATAAATAAAATAAACATAAAAAAAAGCTCTTTCGGAATTCCGTGAGTATTTTATGTGGTTAGAGAGAAGATAAAATGAAGAAATTAAACGTATAATTGTAGTTTTTGATCTAATGCTCACAGTTTTAGAATAAAAACTTGTTTGTTTTTAGCTAACGTAACTTATTTGTTTTTATTTATTTATTTATTTATTTTCTTTTTCGGTGGGCTCTCTAAAGAGGGATATAATATAACCTCACTTAAATCAGTATGCTAACTGCTAACATTTCCCTGGGATAAATTTGCATGCCAGTTTTTACCATACAAAAATATCTTATTTTGTGGTCTCCCCTGGAGACTGATATGCCTGACAATCTATGAAAATACAGTAATAACATTAGAAATAGTATCTTCTGTATAATGCAAAAGACATTATGACTATATCCTTTATGCTAAAAAGAAGTAGTGTATTTTTTGAAGTTTTCAACACAAAAGAGAATATTGCATACAATGCAGACTTTATGTTAACTGTATTTATAATTGCTGATATTCTGTACACTTATTAGATAGAAACAATTTATCTAAAGAATGAAGCAGATACTGATACTCCTCAGACATTGTTTGAAATGATGCTTTTGGCAGTGTTTACAGTTGATGGGCATTCCTTTGGAATTATATATTTTATGTTCTTTCAATTGGTTCTGCAAATGCTCAGAGGTAGAGAGGTAGATAGATAATCAAACCCAAATTACTACAATAACCAAATGATAATGTCAAGTTAACTTTTTTGCTAGATTTGGCTAATTAATGTAGTAAGTACTATGTACTCTGAACTAGAGGTAGGCAGCTAAAACAAAATTCACAACTTATAAACTCCAACAACAAGTTTAATAATAGAAAAACATTTTTGACCTAAATTGATAATTCTTCTTCAGTTGTTGAACTATCAATTTGAATGAATTTGAAATTTGAATGAAAAAGAACATAAGATAAAATTTGAAATAGAAATCATCATTTCCTGCATATGATAGTTTTGGCAAGTAAATTGTTACTTCATACTGAATTTAATAATTATATTAATTTCGAATTAAATAATTAATGCTATTCTGGAAGCAAAGATCAGATGGAGGTCCAGGTAGCATAATTGGAAATATATTTGCACTGTAAGCAGAAATTGCAGGTTTGAGTCCTGCTCCAAATTGTTCTTTTCTTTCATAATAGACTTTCATAAAATTAAATAATTCATTTAATTTAATTCAAAATTAATTTAGTATCTATGAAATTAATTATCTAAGTTCTAACCCAAAAGTTTATTCAGTATTATCATTTGATTGGCAAAGATGTAAAAGTTTTATTTATATAACATATACCAGTATATACTAATCCAAATATATATAACTCCACTTATTAAAAAGTGGGTTATTTAACTAAGGTGGAGTCATCTAAGAATAGTTGAATTTTCATTACACCTTATATATTATAGATGTTACAAGAGAGGTTTCTCTTTAAATCAAATAATAAAGTCTGTATTCATTTATTTGAAATGATTGAACAATGTCTTTAGATAAAAAACACCAGATATATATTTTCATTGCCATAACTAAACAAACAAACTGAAAAATTTTCTGCTTACAATATTATAGAAACTTTTCAAAACAAAAAAATATACAGGTATCCATCATACAAAATTTCACAACTTTTTAAGTGCAAACTCTGTGATTTGATATTTATTTTTATTCAATTAAGCTAACATGTTGTCTCAAATTTGTCCATGAATTTTAGAATATTAAAATTTTCAAATTTTTCTGTGCCTTTTGTCAGATGATCAATCAATTGTTTCAAATGATTAAATTGGTTTTGCAAATTCTCAGAGGTAGAGACCTCTGAGAATTTGCAAAACCAATTTGCAAAACCAATTTGATCATTTGAAAGGTAAGCATATAGACTGAAAACTGATAGTCAATTTTTTTCTTCCTTGTTTTGCCTTTCCTATCAACTGGTGTCATTATTGTTGCTTTCATACTTTAGCTTCTAGGACTAATATTTAGTAAAGTTTATTTAAACATTTTTAGGTAAGTGCTATTAATTAAGCTTTTTTTAAACTGTACATAAGCACTCATTCATAAAAATGATGAATGAAATACGGTGGTATCTTGGTACTTGAACAATTCTGTATTTGAACATAAATATTGGGAAAAAATTGTTCAGTACTAGAACATCAAACAGCTATCAAAAATGGTTTAACCAATACAGCTTTGGCTAGCTACACATCCGACCCACACATCCAGGTAGATTTTAATGAGAAACACTTCTTACGTAATGAATCTAAACCATATGTCTTTAAACATCTGGAACAAGTTTAAATTTGCAAGGCCACCTGCCATAACTCAGCCATAAACTATCGCAACGTTGACTCCTTTCCCACTGCCCTTTCTATGAAATATAAACTCCCTTTCCCCTCCCTCTCCTCGCTTCTTACGTCATACACCCCTTCCTTCTACACATGTGTTTGGCAATCCCCAGTATTTTTCTCAGCAGTTTGTTGCCTGATGATGGTCATTTAACATGGGCGAAAATGTTCACACTTAGTTTATAATTTTATCATTGGTTTGTTAGATTTTTGCAGTGCTTATGAACTTTTTTTTTTTTTTTTTTTTTTCCTGATGAGGGCCTCTAAATTGTAGCCGAAAATATTAGAACATTACAGTTATTTGCTGGAAATCGCATATAGGTATTGGTTTCACTATTTTAAATTTTTAAATCTAGAATATATTGCATAAAATATGTAACAAACTTGCAATCTTGTTTACTATCCATAGAGTTATTAAAATGTCATGTAACATATGTTTTGTCAGATAAAGTGAAATTTCAGAAAATGGTGATTGATAAAAACATCAGATCATCTCTATGTTTAGTATAAATTACTATTGTTTGTTTTCATGAGATATTTTTCAATAATAATCTCAATAAACAGTTTTGCTGTGTGTATACATACTTTATAATTTTCAGAAGATCCATATAACTTGGTACCAAAAAAAAAACAAAAAAAAAAAAAAAAACAGCCTAATTCAGGAAAGCAAGAGCAGAATTGAAAGCAATGTTTTTGGTGTTTATTTTGACCATCATCATCAGCTCTTTTGAAAAAAGAATATTAGGATACAGAATGTTGCCAGCCCAGGGAAAAATTTACATTTTTAATAATTAACATGTAATTTACATGTTAATTATTAGATTAACATTAAATTATTACATATATATGTTTAAAAATTTACAAAATAGGCACAGGAATTCTGATGTCACGTGATGACATCAGAATTCCTGGGCCTATTGATGACAAGTCGGCTCCTAGTCAAAGTTGGTAGATTTTTAACTCTTTAAGCTTTGAAAACTCACTCTTTCTCTGTTGCTAATGATTAAATTGTTTTTACCCCTCAGGCTACAAGGGGAACTTGTATAGCGAAACTAATCTAACTTCTCAATCAGCCAATTTCGTTTTTAACGAATAAGGCTGATTTTAGCTGATTTTGTGTTTAAAGAGTCAACTGACTCCACAGCTGCCCCATGTAAACCAGATTTTATGAAGATGAGCTTTAATCTTGTAAT
This sequence comes from Centruroides sculpturatus, assembly GCF_000671375.1. Classification (NCBI taxonomy): domain Eukaryota; kingdom Metazoa; phylum Arthropoda; class Arachnida; order Scorpiones; family Buthidae; genus Centruroides; species Centruroides sculpturatus. Next base: position 640,564 of record NW_019384584.1, on the reverse strand, counting down.
AAGTGATAATAGTCTAATGTTTACAATTTGCATTTTCCTGATAAGAATTTCATTTTCTAAAAAATTTATTGAATGAATCAAATCTTATCAATCATCCCATTTATGGCACTGGTGCTCCCAAAAAACGTAGTTACTATCTCAGCTATCTCTACCACTGTTTTGGTGATAGAGGACTTTGTTGGAACTTTCAGAGTTCCAGCAAAGTCTGGTTCTGCCCCACCAAATGTTATTGACTCAGAACACCATTGCTGATATTGCAATAATTTCTTGATATACATTATTTTCTACGTCTTGCAAAGTTTTGAAAACAAAGTTAATCGCTAATTGGTTTGCCCAGTTGAAATTGTTTGGTTCCCAAATTTTTGGCAAAATTCTGTGTACCAATAATTGAGTTATTATTTCTGACATCTGTTAACATAATTGCAGCCTATTCTTGAGGTGTATCCATTTTTTCAGGCCCCTCTTTTATAGGCTACAAAAAGAACTATATATCTTTTAAAATTAGATGATTAATTTTGTGAGACCTTATGTATGTTCATTTACATAGTTAAATTAAAATAAATTCTATACTTTAACAGAACCATTTTAACTGTTCATAGTGCAATAAATAATTTATAAGCTGTTTTGTATTATGATAAAATTAATAAAATGTTTTCAGCATTATCAAAATTTTAGCTATATTGAATTTTCTTAAAATAGTGTTTATTACATATTATAGGTTGGGACAGCTGGACGAAAAAGCCGTCTTCTGCTAGCCATGTCCACAGCAGCCGAATTCAGAGACCATCTCACGTCCTTTAGTGAATTGTATGCTTCACTGGGTAAGAAGTGTCATAATAATTTGAATTTTAAAAAGAAAAATTGTCTATTTTAAAAATATATATTAATATAACAATATTCAATTGCTAGATTTAAAATCAAATAATATAACATATTTTTATTGATTTTGGAATAAAAAAACTAATGTTGAACTGAAACAGTGATGTTGAAATACATCAGAATTAGCATTTTATTTCTTTTTAGAAAGATGGAATTAAAAAATATAAAGATTATTTTACAGACATTTTAAAAATCCAAAGTGATTGTGGATTTATTTAATTTATTGAGAAAATAGAGTTACATTAATAAAACTTTAAAGATAAGAGAATGATTTTTTTAAAATTTATTTCATTCATTATTTTTAATCAGAATCTTTATCCTTCATTATCTTTTCATTTTGTTGATGTTTCAAAATTAACTTAATTTAATTACATGAAAAAATTATATAATTACTTTAAATTATAGCAGATGAATATTTTTGGCCATCTTGAATGGGCTATCCTTAGGTTCTAAAATAAGANGCATGCCATCATTGGAAGCGGTGGATGTGCCACTTACCTTGTATTTTGTAAAAAAATAAATACATATTAATTTTAATTATATGAAAATAATTGCACAATATTTTATTATAACTGCATTATGTATCTTATTACAAATTTCTATACTACATGTGAAAAAAAAGATAAGATCGCTATTGTATATTCAAATATTAGTGGCAGAGTGGAAGCGCTGTATTGTCAGCATCCAAAAAGCCAGATTCGCGCATGCACTTTACAGAGCACCAACCTCACCCGGTTTAGCTGGTGGAAGCCTACGACCTTGGGTGGATGCTACATGTATACCGCATCCAATTCTATCCAGGACTGGTTCTGGGCTGTTAGCCGCCTGCCCGCTAGATATTTGGCTGCTCTCGCCCGATTATGTGAATCACGAGTAGATTTATAACTTAACCCAACCGATAAGAATTTACTGGTATGTTTTTATGATAGTTCTGTATAGTTGACAGGAGTTTTAAAAACTCCATTAAAATATTTGATATTTTTATTTTGCTCTCCGATTTTATATTACTCACGGAATTTCAATGTTAAACCAGTGATATTATGATTTTGTATATCCCATCTTTAAGGGGATGTAGAAAAAAACGTGTACAATTCTTATACAATGTTAAAAAATTAACTGTTACTTTGGTAGCATTATTTACAACTAAATTTAATGAATGAGAGAGATGCACGAGGTACAGAAAAAGCTCTAGAATTTATTTTCCTTACATTTATGATTTATTTATTCGTTTGTCATAAAAATTTGTCTTTCCAGTTTTTTCCCAAGACTACAAATATTCGAGTAAAAAGTAACCGGTTCGACTTATTTCTACTTAATTAAGAAGTAGTTAAATAATTAAGTGATTAGGGAATTGGGGACATAAAGAAAACCCTGACGAAAGAGCCGAAATTTTACTTAAACAAAAGCTTAACCGAATCATCTCTAGCCGAGTACAGTGGAGACTGATTTCTTTGTATTATTAATGTAATAAAGACAGAAATTTTTCCAGTTTAATGAGAGTGACTGAAAAGTTGTAAATTTTGGAAATTTCTGAGGATACTTGGTCCTAAAATGAATTAGTTAGAAAACAAAGGACTATTAAGTTTAACGTATTTAGATTTTTACAGCTATGGTGAGAAATGTTTAAAATCTACAACAGCCCTGTTGCGTCCTATGAGATATACTAGTGATGCGACAAAAGAGGTACAGTCGACCCCCCTATGACACGGGTTCCTATAGTTCGGATTCCTATATCATGGCAAAAAAATTGTGACAGTATTCATACAAACATGCTAAAAAAACTCCTATAATTTGGTAAAACGTCATCGCCGACTCGTGTCACGACAGGATTGCACAAACCGTTGAGTTTAAACGAACAGCAGATTTACTAAAAACCATTTATTATTTAACGTCCATAAAAATTATAATTATATTAATGATGTCTCTAAAGTTCAGTGAATTTTTCACAAAAAAAATAATTTATCAGGAAGCATGCAAGCGCCATTCGAACACAATCTCCACGACGAAAACAAGCTTAATTAAGCAACGGCGTAGTTGAACAGTGCACACTCGGTAAGTAATCCTACAATTTTTTGTTTATAGCATAGTTTATATGGATTATTCCCAAAAAATTATACGTATTTTGGAAATGTTGAGTCGAATTAGTCTAGAATCGATTAATTTTATGGAAGAAACCTTTCAAACAGCCGTAGTCCGTAAATTGCATACGTGCCGGGCTGTGATTGACTGGACTCGTAAAAGCTGGATTCATAAAACTTGGAACGTATCTGCTGTGTTATAGGCGGTCGACTGTATTTGACATTGACCGGTATCGGCACCCTGGAGATTTGGCAGTCTGCGTGTATGCATGCTTTTCAACCGTCTTCGATTCCATCCATTAGCCACTTGTAGGGAGCTATTTGACTAAGTGCATTGTTTTAAGATTTGAAAAGTAAAGAATATTTTGTTATTTTTATGTACATTTCTGTACAAAGCTATATTTAATTATAATTTTCTTTAAAAGTATATTCATACAATTGAAGAATATTTTGCACCAGGTATATACTGGTACATCCACCACACATTTTATTTCACCAAGTAAGTTTTTATTATTTTATTTTTAATTGTAGCCCTTATATCATGGTTAGCGATTCAGAATGTAATTGTGATATTAAAAATGCATTTAGAGAAGTCTACGGGTTTTACTGGCTTATTGAATAAACGATACGAATGGATCTTAGACCAGGGATGGCAAACCTTTTTGTGTTCGCGTGCCATATTGTAAGCCTACTTAGCTTTAAAGATGTTAATGTGCTAAAGTGTCAGACTTCAAATAACGATATTTAAAAAAATTAAATGAATACACTTTAATTAGAATAAATGTAAAAAAGCTGATTGAAAAAAGGATGATCAGATGATAAATTGAAAAGATAATTGAAAAAGACAGAAATTGTATAATACATTATGTACCAGATAATTTCTCTTTACGTGCCACTTTAGGCACGCATGCCATAGGTTCGCCACCCCTGCCCTAGACCATCACTGATGTGCAATTGACTGATTGCCCCTGGATGTCGGCTTCTTACAGAAACACAGCTTCCCTATCATCAAATATCATGACACGCCACTGTGGTGCAACATAATAATCTTTTAGTTTTTACAGTGTTTTTGTTTCAGTTAATTTCACAAGAAAAAATCAGTAAGGTCAGCTGACCTAAGGAGTAGTTAATGTCTTCATCTTTGGAAATGACAAGTTTAATAATTGTTTCTTGTAAAACAATTGTGGAGAACATTTTGTATAGTTTGTTGCTCCATTCTATTGAAAATATAATGATGGTCTGATAAATTCATCAGTTTAAGGCTTAATAGTGATCAGAGTCATTGAGAGCTTATATGGGTCCAAGAATAGTGAAAGCCTTTTTGTTTTTTTTGAACAAATGAAATACATAGAATGTTTCTTTATTAATAAAAATAAGCAGTCTTAAATATATTTTTTTATTGGTAAAAATAGCATTAATTTATGTATATAGTAACCATTATTGGCCTTTGATTTTCTCCATTTCCAGGAAAAAATTCTCCAGCTCCTTACCTTCTCAACAGGCTTGGAAATGTTACATTGAAATGTTTAAAAGTAATTACTAATGCTTTTTCATTGTCCAAATAATATGTTAAACCAAAAAATATAATGCTTATTGTTCCATTCTACCATTTCTATTGAAATGGGGAAAAATGTACTTTTTAGAATCTAAAACATTTTTCTTATGTTGTTTTTGATTTTAAAATTATATTTCTCAAAAGATTGAACTTTATCTAAACAATTCTAATTTTCCAAACATTTTATATAGGAAATTTTTTATTGTACATGTATTTTTAATCATGTTCATTNCTTATATGGAAAATTAATTAACTAAGGATTTTTTGCCCTGCCAGGGTGTGGCCGAGTTATCCGGAGTGCCGGGTTATCGAGAGCCGAGTTTTCGAGGTTCTACTGTATTTAAAATAAAAATTGTGATGGAACAATAGATATGTAACATTTGTTCTTAGTGATAGAATTAGTGATTAATTTTTGATAAAAATAATGTTTAAAACAGAAATATGTCTAAACATAAAAAATTCCTCAGAATTGAGTGATTTTCTTATTTAAATTCTACTGTAAGCCAGAAACCTGTCCAGTGTGGAAATGGGTACAAAGAATGTAACATAGCTTGAATAAAGTGGAAAATTAAGATTCCCCTTGTAGACAAATAAGTAAAATTTTCCTCCAGGTATTGTCATGCTCTGGCATGATAATTCCTGGAGGAATCAATGCTATTCCAATAACATTTTGAACCTTGTCAGAGAAATGAAGGTCATGTAATATGGAGAGACAATGTCTTTGTTGGAATTAACCAAGGGCAAAATCAAATACTTTTAAAAAGTATTTGATTTTGCCAGTTCTTTCCAACAAAGGATTCTAATGTATTTCCAAGATTTGAGTTATCTCAATCTCACAAACAAGCAATGAATAAAATTTGTGAAAACAATGATAGTATGATAGCAAAATGTCACCAATTTGCCTAGTATGGAATTGCTAGTAACTAATTAGCATCGAGTATATGAAAACAAGTCAATTAACTTAATGATAATTATAAAGTTTGAAGTAAATGATTAATTAGAGTATTAAAATTTCTCAAAATCAGATTGCAGAATAACTTCATCTCTATATTACTATAATACAATTAGAATTTCTGATGAGAGAGCACAATAATAGTTCTGGTATTCAAATTGTTTGCTGTGTTGAATTCATACGGATCACATCTAAGAAGTGTTCAAATACATCGCACAAGTTCTCGGGAAAATGGGAATTGTTTGCAATTGAATAGCTGTCAATTCTTGCAATCAAATATTTCCATTTTTATTCAGAATTGCATTGAATTAATTTGGATTAAACCTAGTAGTAAAGTTTTTACATATGTAAAAGTAATTTTATGATAAAAAATTACCGTAATTGTGTAACATTTATCTGGTATAAATAAAAAAATATTAAAACTTGTTCAAAACAGAAAAAATAATTTGGTACCAGACAATTCCAGTTTACACAGATTTTACTGTAGTAGAAATATTTTTTGTAAATAAATTTTACAAAGTGAATCAAAGTGTTTCTGTAAAAAGATGATTTTAAATAATTGAATGAATGTTAAAAGGAATGAAAAACAATAATTTTCATATAGTCAATTTTAATAATAGTCAATTTTTAACCCTATTATTTTATTTTATTTTTTATTTCTTGATGTTTTAACACTCAAGGAGCTCAAAAATATAAAAATACTTCATACAAAATTTGTGTGTGGACATCAGTTTTGCATTATATCTCAAGACTGGATGAACCAAACATTTTGGAACTTTGCAGATTTATTTTACTTACTGAACATTGATGCTGTTAAATTTTAGTAATTAAAAGTCAAGAGAGTGGGAAGATAGAGGTGATCACTCATCATAGCTTGAGTGCAGTCAGACTTAATGAAAGTTTTAAATGTTATTGGCATTTACAATTTTTTTAGATAGTCACTCCTACCGAAAATAAACGTTTTGCNCGATACAATAGCGATGATTATTATTTTTTTAAAGAATTTGTTAGGCTTAATATCGATGAAAATTCAACGCAAAGTTGGTTAATAGTGATATACTAATATACTATACTAATAATGTATTTTTTTCATTCTTTTTGGTTATCCGATTTTTCAGTTATCCGACCAACCTGAGTCCCCAGTTGAGTCGGATAACTGATGCGCTACTGTATTACAGTCGACCCCCCTATAACACTCTTGATTTTTCCGTTTTATATGAATTCCATGTTGTACGAGTCACTTATATTTTACAAATACGTGTGCCGGGCTGTGAATGGCCCACGTATTTGTAAAATCTAAGTGACTCGTACAACATGGAATTCATATAAAATGGAAAAATCAACAGTGTTATAGGGGGGTCAACTGTATTATTATGTTAAATTAATACCAATGCCCAGTGCTATTTTGGACCAAAAGTCAAGACATAGCGGCAGAAAAGCAATGATATCTTATTTAAGAGTTTTCTGTGTGGCACTTGTTAAGAATGACTGCTTTCTGTAATGTGCATGCTTCTGCAAAGTCCTAATATTTCTAGTCTTTTGTGTTAGCATATGTGGTATGATGCCTGTACAAGAAAGGACTACAGGTATGATGGCAGATAAATATATCTGTTGTTCACAAGAATTTTTCCCATTTTCTAAACTTACTCTCAGTGGCTTTAGACAAAAGGAAAGATCCTTGATGCAAATTTAAAATCAGCTGATAACCCATTACACAACCTGCACCCACTTTCAAATTGCCTTTTTAAACACATATAATCCAAGTGTTATCCACACTAAATCACTGTAATATTAATTAAATAGCAAATCTCAAGTTACATATAAATGAAGTAATTAATTTTTCTAGTAAATATTTATATATATTATTTTACTCATATTATTAACATCTTCCCTGTTCTCTTTCTATAAATAATTATTGCTATCAAATTAAGTTTTTAATTTTAGTTGTACAAGGGTTTTTCTTTGCATTTTTACATATTTTTAAAAATGTTTTTCCTTTGTAGAACTATTCTTTATATAAGTTGGAGATTATATTATTTAGAAACTATGTGTATAAACTTAGTTTTATTCTTTGAAATTTAATGATATTATTTGAAGAATATTAATTTTAAGCCAGCTGTGTTCTGCTATATTATAGTATTTTCGTGGAATGACAGGCATGTCACATAAATGGGAAACCAGTATGCTGGTAACCCCAGGATTTCAGGCATACCAGTTAAAATGTGACTAAAATATAAAATTAATCAGATCTAACAAAACTAGTTGTTAATTAAAATAATAATATTGTAATTTGAGGGACTTAAAATCAGGAAAAGAGTTTTCGCTTACAAGATAATAAAACAATTAATGACTTATTGACAGTAGTAGTAGTAGTAGTAGTAGTAGTAGTAGTAGTAGTAGTTAGTGTGAGCTACACTGACCATCTATCTACCTTGACCTTAAAAATAACACCTTCCTCTCAAATTTCATACAGATCCAGCCATATTAAATGTTAATCAGTGTAAGTTGAGATAATTTACAAGAAATTTCTTAAATTTAATGTGTTTATTTTTGCATTTTTGAATCAAATTAATAAATAAAATAAACATAAAAAAAAGCTCTTTCGGAATTCCGTGAGTATTTTATGTGGTTAGAGAGAAGATAAAATGAAGAAATTAAACGTATAATTGTAGTTTTTGATCTAATGCTCACAGTTTTAGAATAAAAACTTGTTTGTTTTTAGCTAACGTAACTTATTTGTTTTTATTTATTTATTTATTTATTTTCTTTTTCGGTGGGCTCTCTAAAGAGGGATATAATATAACCTCACTTAAATCAGTATGCTAACTGCTAACATTTCCCTGGGATAAATTTGCATGCCAGTTTTTACCATACAAAAATATCTTATTTTGTGGTCTCCCCTGGAGACTGATATGCCTGACAATCTATGAAAATACAGTAATAACATTAGAAATAGTATCTTCTGTATAATGCAAAAGACATTATGACTATATCCTTTATGCTAAAAAGAAGTAGTGTATTTTTTGAAGTTTTCAACACAAAAGAGAATATTGCATACAATGCAGACTTTATGTTAACTGTATTTATAATTGCTGATATTCTGTACACTTATTAGATAGAAACAATTTATCTAAAGAATGAAGCAGATACTGATACTCCTCAGACATTGTTTGAAATGATGCTTTTGGCAGTGTTTACAGTTGATGGGCATTCCTTTGGAATTATATATTTTATGTTCTTTCAATTGGTTCTGCAAATGCTCAGAGGTAGAGAGGTAGATAGATAATCAAACCCAAATTACTACAATAACCAAATGATAATGTCAAGTTAACTTTTTTGCTAGATTTGGCTAATTAATGTAGTAAGTACTATGTACTCTGAACTAGAGGTAGGCAGCTAAAACAAAATTCACAACTTATAAACTCCAACAACAAGTTTAATAATAGAAAAACATTTTTGACCTAAATTGATAATTCTTCTTCAGTTGTTGAACTATCAATTTGAATGAATTTGAAATTTGAATGAAAAAGAACATAAGATAAAATTTGAAATAGAAATCATCATTTCCTGCATATGATAGTTTTGGCAAGTAAATTGTTACTTCATACTGAATTTAATAATTATATTAATTTCGAATTAAATAATTAATGCTATTCTGGAAGCAAAGATCAGATGGAGGTCCAGGTAGCATAATTGGAAATATATTTGCACTGTAAGCAGAAATTGCAGGTTTGAGTCCTGCTCCAAATTGTTCTTTTCTTTCATAATAGACTTTCATAAAATTAAATAATTCATTTAATTTAATTCAAAATTAATTTAGTATCTATGAAATTAATTATCTAAGTTCTAACCCAAAAGTTTATTCAGTATTATCATTTGATTGGCAAAGATGTAAAAGTTTTATTTATATAACATATACCAGTATATACTAANAGTATCAAAGCTATGAAAAAAATAGAAAAATCTTTTCTATTTTATTCTTAGATTGTTTTAAGATTCAGCTAGAAAATATAAATAATTATCATCTTGATTTTATAGGAAATAAATATTGTTATAATGAATTATCACTATATCAATATAATAATTTATGTATAAACAAGGTATTTAATTTTCACTTTGTAATATTTTCCAGATCTCAGTTATCAAATTTGTAATTTTTTATTCACTATATAGTATGAAGAATACATTATTATAAATTACAATTGAATGTCTTAATATTTTGTGTCTAATAGAGAATAAATTATATAAGTATGTAATTATTTAAATTTCCTAACTTATTTCGAGTTTGTAAATAAAATTTAAAGTATGTAATGGAATACTGCCATTTCTCAATATTTGTCACTTTGTTTATCTATTAAGTATATCAATTATTTATGTATTTTTTATGTTAAGTTATGTTAACGATTTTATAAGATTATTACAGGTTTTTGTTTAAATAGTGACATTTCATGAATTGAATAAGATATATTATAATGTCTTATTAAATAAATTATAATATTAAAATTATTAAGATGAATTTTATTCTTCCTAAATATTAAAGATTTAGTTAACATTTGAAGCATTATTTTGATAATCTTGAAAGCTTTGAAATTAATTAGATATATTGGTGAATAGAAAATCAAATACTCAACTGAATTTCAAATAAATTATGAAGTTTGGAACAGGAATAAATTATGCATTATGACATCAACAGAGGATAATATATATAATCATATATTGGCTATTATTAATTGAACAGTTTATAAAATGTATTGTGAAGATAAGTTGATTAATAATGATTGAATGAATTGTAAAAATATATTTAAAGTATATAAAAAATTGTAACTAGTAACTATCAAGATTTACTTGATTTTTACAATTTACACAATGTTTTATCTCTTTGTAGACTGCATTTCGTAAAAAGGATACACTAATCAAAAACCTTTTAAACTGCAGTCAAATTTATTATCAATTTCAAACATTTTCTGTTATCTTTAATGACCTTTATCAAGAACAAACGAAAATCTGACGGATTTGTATTAACGATAAATGAGTTTTGGAACGTATTTAAAAAAACTTATAGTGCAAAATCTCATGCCGTTGGGTTACCATTATAAGTGGGCATAAAATAAAATAAAACAAATAAAAAATGATAAGATACTTCAAATAAATACGTAGATGAAAATAAAATAAAATAAAATAAAATACTAAAACACAACCATAAAAGCAAAAACATTAATGCATGTGTAGCCGGATTGTACACTTAATATTCATGCTTTTCTAGATGTTGTCTCCCTATTTACTGTTACTTCACTACAGTTCTTTCCTGTTGAAACTTTACATTACGCTTGATCTCCATGCTGCCGATATCTTACTTGCTTCTCTAAAGTTGATTGCTTGTCTTTCTTGACTGGTTTTGTAAATATGCCAAGCCTCTGCATACTTGAGGTGTTTTTTGTTGTGAATTTTTTGTATGAACTTTCTTTATCCCATTCCACTATAACTTCTGGAGGGTCTGTTAGAATGTATGTTGCTAGCGCTGTGACTGGCTGCTCATTTCTTATGTTTGTTTTGTGCTCCATCAGTCTTTCTTTGAGCAATCTCCCTGTAGCTCCAAAAAAAGTAAAACAGCTCTTTCTGCCGCCTTTTATCTGCTATTGGAATTCTATATACTCCAGGAAGCATCTTTGTCCACTCTTAACATTTGATAAACTGCTGGATTCCTTTTGTAAATTATTTTTTTGTTTGTGGCTGCTCCAATTCTTTTGTAGAGATTGTTTAGCGGGGCCCTGTATTCCATAAGTGTATACTCTTCTATTTTATTTCTTATATTCAGGTCTTTGCTGCCTGTTTTTGTTTTGCTGGTTAGAGCTTTAATATTAACCCCAAATTGTCTTGCTAGGTTTTTGATATATTGCAGCTCTTCATTTCTATCTTGTATTTTGCTACAGTGAGTGTGCGCTCTTGCTATGAGCGCCTGGAATGCTGCAAGTTTATACATTACTGGGTCGTGTGAATTTCATGGTATAAACAATGGGTTGTATGTAGGCTTTCTGTAAACTTTTGTAATTATATCTCCTCTGTTGTCTATTTGTATTGATAAATCCAGAAAATGTATAATTTTATTATTTTCTTGTTCCAGCTCAATCTCTAGGCCAAAATTGTTGTTGTTGATGTCTTTTATAAATTGCTGTAACTTTGGTTTTACTTTCCATATAATAAAAACATCGACATATCGTGCATATAATACGATTTGCATTGCATATTTTGGTATGACAGTGTTCTCTAACGTTCTTCTTAAAGCCACTTCACATAATGTACAGTACCTGCTACTGGACTTCCCATTGCTACACCTTTCTGCTGTGCATATGTGACTCCTCATTTGTCGATATTTTACCTCAAAGGAGTCACATTGTAAGCATTGTCAAAAGAGTCTGCATTGCAACTTGACATTCTTATGGTAGAAGGAATCAGACATAACTCTTGTCTTTTATTGTTTTATATAGGATTTTTATTGCTCACTTCTTAAAATCTGAATTCATGTGAAAATGTACTGAAACTGAAGTTATTAGTTTAATAACAAAGCATGACACAAGCACAGATATAGAACTTCATTTTTAAAAATTTCAAAGACATAGATAAAAATTGCAATTTTCTCAACAATTACAGTCACATTGCACATTTTGAATTTCACCTCCCCATTTTAATTAATTGATATGCATTTTTAATAATCAGAATACCAGTAGATGGCAGCACTATCTATAGTATCAATTTCATTTAAGCTTTAATAAATGTAAGAGAATAATCCTGTCTATGTTTTGCAGTTTGATAAATTTAACAATATTAATATGTTTAATCTAAGAATTGTCAGTAACAAAAAAGGAAGAATTTTTCATTCTTAAATTTTTCATATCAAATTAACTTTCATATATTTTTAGATGTATCATATTCCTTTTTAGAAATAAGAAATATCAACTTTTTATTACATAATGCAAATTTAAGAGCCATCAATGCTTTTGTTAGATAATAAGCAAAAATGTAACAAATTATTCAAATAATTTTATATCCATAATAAAATTGTTAATACTAATATATTTAAATTATGTTTTAATGTATTCTGTAAACATAGCTACTATAAAAAGTTAATTATTTTCTTTGATTTTTTTTTTTACTATTAACTTAAGATGAAAAATATTCTTTAAAAATTTGAATGACCCCTTAAAATGCTGCCAGAATAAACAAGATTCCAACTATTTTCAAGATTGTGGTAGTAACATAATGCATTTCTTTAATTAATAATATTGCTGGAGTTTGTCTTTCCTTAATCCCTCATTCTTTATAGAATGTTGTTTTCCTGAAAGTCTGACATTTTTTTCAGTTGACGTATTTTGCCTAAAGTTCTTTTCTTAATGGGTTTTTCATTTATAAAAAAAAAAATGATATCTTACACTCCTTTAGATTTAACTTAATGCTTCTAGCTATTCTAACAATATATTCTGATCTTCATTTTTTTATTGGGTATTCCAGATGACTTTACACTCACATGTCCATTTCACTATTATTACTATTATGTTTTCTTTTCTAAATTACTGTAGAACTGAAAAAGTGTACTGAAAAGTTGATATTTTTTATTTATGCATTGTAACTGTATTTATGTGTATCCTATTTTTATTTAGTTTCTTTTGCTGAGATGTCATTAACTTTTTTAGTAACTCTTATCAATATACCATGGTTCTTAGATAACTCCTGTATTTTTTCCACATCTAATCTAGTTTATTCCAGAATAAACATGAAAAGAAATCTTTATGAATGAAAAACTTTTCACCATTCAAGATCTATTATAATTTAACAAAGGGAACTACAATGGATTGAATAATTCTTTTTGTGTACAATTGCTTTAGTTTTTCAATAGTCCATACATTTAGATAATGAACTTCTTATGTGTTTCATTGAACTTTCTTCAACATTATGATAGCATAACATATTTTTAGAAAATACTAATATCTCAATAAAGAAAACTAAAGAAGATAGTTAAAATACAAGTTAGGTTTCTGATTAATCATTCATTTATGACAAGTAAAAAAATTATTATTAAAAGTAATTTTAAAGAAAACTTCCATGATTATCATTGCTCATGAATTAGTAAGATACAAAGAAGTAATTTAAAAGTGAATTTATTACACAACATAGTGTTTAAGAATCAAAGAAGAGTCACAACACTGTTTCAGATTATCAAAGTAATTTAATTAAAGCACATTTTAGAGTGCTTTGCTAACACAGTTCTTTTCAGTTACATTCATGTTTATTATTTTTTGGTATTTGTCTTACTCTTAAGGGAGATTTAAGGTTTGTAATACAATACTATTGCATAATTTTTATTTATTTTATTTTTGCATTACTGTGCACTTCATAAATGATAATGTAAGTTTTTAGACTTTATATGCACTGGCAAGTGAAAAAGTGTGACATTTTGCTTTACAGAGGTAGTCTGGAACATAATCTATCATAAAGCAGGGTATGCTATACAGATCACACATATTCATAGCCATAAACTTTACACATATTAAATAAAATTAAAATTAATTTTATTAAAAAATAAAAAAAACTGCTTCTTTACAATTATATTTTAAATTCTCCATATTATATAAAAAGGTTGTATATTATTTTCTAAGTAAATATTTTTAAAATTAAAAGAAAAACATAAATTAAATACATGGTGCAACAGTGGCATGCCATCATTGGAAGCGGTGGATGTGCCACTTACCTTGTATTTTGTAAAAAAATAAATACATATTAATTTTAATTATATGAAAATAATTGCACAATATTTTATTATAACTGCATTATGTATCTTATTACAAATTTCTATACTACATGTGAAAAAAAAGATAAGATCGCTATTGTATATTCAAATATTAGTGGCAGAGTGGAAGCGCTGTATTGTCAGCATCCAAAAAGCCAGATTCGCGCATGCACTTTACAGAGCACCAACCTCACCCGGTTTAGCTGGTGGAAGCCTACGACCTTGGGTGGATGCTACATGTATACCGCATCCAATTCTATCCAGGACTGGTTCTGGGCTGTTAGCCGCCTGCCCGCTAGATATTTGGCTGCCCTCACCCGATTATGTGAATCACGAGTAGATTTATAACTTAACCCAACCGATAAGAATTTACTGGTATGTTTTTATGATAGTTCTGTATAGTTGACAGGAGTTTTAAAAACTCCATTAAAATATTTGATATTTTTATTTTGCTCTCCGATTTTATATTACTCACGGAATTTCAATGTTAAACCAGTGATATTATGATTTTGTATATCCCATCTTTAAGGGGATGTAGAAAAAAACGTGTACAATTCTTATACAATGTTAAAAAATTAACTGTTACTTTGGTAGCATTATTTACAACTAAATTTAATGAATGAGAGAGATGCACGAGGTACAGAAAAAGCTCTAGAATTTATTTTCCTTACATTTATGATTTATTTATTCGTTTGTCATAAAAATTTGTCTTTCCAGTTTTTTCCCAAGACTACAAATATTCGAGTAAAAAGTAACCGGTTCGACTTATTTCTACTTAATTAAGAAGTAGTTAAATAATTAAGTGATTAGGGAATTGGGGACATAAAGAAAACCCTGACGAAAGAGCCGAAATTTTACTTAAACAAAAGCTTAACCGAATCATCTCTAGCCGAGTACAGTAGAGACTGATTTCTTCGTATTATTAATGTAATAAAGACAGAAATTTTTCCAGTTTAATGAGAGTGACTGAAAAGTTGTAAATTTTGGAAATTTCTGAGGATACTTGGTCCTAAAATGAATTAGTTAGAAAACAAAGGACTATTAAGTTTAACGTATTTAGATTTTTACAGCTATGGTGAGAAATGTTTAAAATCTACAACAGCCCTGTTGCGTCCTATGAGATATACTAGTGATGCGACAAAAGAGGTACAGTCGACCCCCCTATGACACGGGTTCCTATAGTTCGGATTCCTATATCATGGCAAAAAAATTGTGACAGTATTCATACAAACATGCTAAAAAACTCCTATAATTTGGTAAAACGTCATCGCCGACTCGTGTCACGACAGGATTGCACAAACCGTTGAGTTTAAACGAACAGCAGATTTACTAAAAACCATTTATTATTTAACGTCCATAAAAATTATAATTATATTAATGATGTCTCTAAAGTTCAGTGAATTTTTCACAAAAAAAATAATTTATCAGGAAGCATGCAAGCGCCATTCGAACACAATCTCCACGACGAAAACAAGCTTAATTAAGCAACGGCGTAGTTGAACAGTGCACACTCGGTAAGTAATCCTACAATTTTTTGTTTATAGCATAGTTTATATGGATTATTCCCAAAAAATTATACGTGT
>NW_019384584.1:611446-622426 GCF_000671375.1 Centruroides sculpturatus | reverse complement strand
CATAAAATCAATATTTAGTCTATTTACATTTTATCAAAATACTTTTAATATGTTTATAATAATTTTATTGAAATTCACTCATTATCAAAGTATGATGTTATATCTGCATACAACTATAAACATCTTTATGAAACCCGATACATTACAATAAAGCAACAACAACTGCCATATGACATTCAGCTAAATAACAGCTATAAGAATTGTAAATTACTGATAAATTTGACCCTAGAGGGAGGCATTAGGTGCCATTTCTCTACGATCTAATTTATCAGTAATTTATAATTATAATATTATAACTGTTATTTAGCCTGATGTCACGTAGCAGTTGTCATTGCTTTATTTTCTGTATATAACATTTAAAAAAAGGAGAAATAATTATTTAAATTTTAGATAACAATAAAACAACAGTCTAAGATTCTAGTTGTAATATTTAATATGGATTGAAAAAGTTAAAAGGAATGAAATTAAAAAAAGGAGTTTAAACCTACTTTTTGGCCTTTTTGCTTTCATTTATACAATTGTTCATAAAAAAAAAGAATTCTAAATAAATATCTTATCATCATGAAATTTTGTATTTCTAATATGGATAAGGAAATAGAGTTGATAACAATTTCAAAATAAGTAGACCAGAAGTAGAATAACTTCACTTCAGTCCATGGTTTGAAATTCTAATGTGGACTCCACCCCTGCTGTAAGGGACAGGACTTGCATTTTCCAAAAGACTTTTAGCTGACTGAGAAAAGAATCACCTGACTTGTGATCAAGACAATTGTTTTATCATGAATTGCAGGATTTTTGCTTGACATATTCAGGCCTTTCTTAGCTCCAGGCTTGGTTTGGCCAAACCATTTTGGTTCAGTGGTGGAACTACAATGGCAGAGACTCTTGTTTCAGAAAGATCGTACAGATCAGTATATAGTAAAGCTACCTCTGTCTACAATACATACAGAAATATAGCATGGCATAGAGTCAAAATAATGAAGCTTGGCTGTTTTGTGGCAGATTTTTTCGGTCCTGCTGCAACTCTGTTCAGGATGTTGAAGATTCCATGATGGCTTCAGTTAATATCCAAATATATCACACACATGTTTAATCAAGGAAGGATATGAATAGAATGCAGTCCAAGAAGAGGCAATGGTGTATGATGACACAAGATATAAAGAAAGAGAACAATACATCTTGTTCAGTATATAGAACAAAATTGTTGAATTATCCTGAGCTTATCTCATTATCTGATGATACTCTCTAGCTGTAGTTTTTTTTGGGCCTGAAAGCCTTTACAGCATTAATGTGTTCTATTGCACCCACTGCTTTATCTATATGTCCCAGTTACTGGGCTGTTCTTCAGAATAACTAGTCTCCTTCCCATAGTCAAAGAATATGATCTTTCCTAAAATCATTTAATTGGTGATAAGGTGCTCAAGTACATCTTTAGAGCATTATCACTGGCAATTGTGATCAACTTGATAAAATAAGACAGTCAGATTGTTAAACAAGAATCTGACTATTGAACCTGCAAAGGTTGCAGGTTCAAGCCCCACCCTGGGCCAGTTCTTTTCTTCCAGATGATTCTAAATTATTTAATAAATTATTTAAATTATAATTATTAACTTAGATAAGAGATGGCATCTAATGTTTATCTCTAATAACAAATTACTTAGTATTAATTATTAAAAATAGCAGATTTATAACCTGAGCATTTAAGGCGATTGTTTGGCTATGTATCTACAAATAATTGTAATTATAATTCATTATTTATAATTGTGAAATAAATAATTTGTGTGTGATGTATAAATTTATAACTTAAAACTGTTTTAGGTATCACAGACAATAGCAAGAGGAGGACCACGCTCGCAGATAGCTATACCTGCCCAAGGGATGATTGAATTTCGAGATGCCCTCACTGATTTATTGGAAGAATTTGGTACAGATGATGGAGGTAATACAATTTTCTTTTATTTTTTTTAAATTTAAAAATGTTAAGTAATTACTCAAAATTCTTAACAACAAAATTTGACTTTATTTCATTTGTTACTTTGTTTTTTATATATTGTAATATTCTTGTAAAATGACTTCATAAATCACCAATAAGGATAAAATGTTTTTATTTTGGACACAAACAAACAAAAATGTTTAATAAACACAGAAAAATAATTCTTTGGAACCAACATTTTAAACAAACCAGTTGGTATGTCCATAACTTTTTGAGGCTTTGATTTGAAGCAAAAAACTGTACACCCTTCTCAGTGAAAATTCTTTATTCTTTTACAATTTTTATTTAAAATTCAAAAATAACTTTTAGATAAGGAAGGCTTTTCTCTGAAGGTTTTGTTGCCATGAAATGGAAAGATCAAAAGTGGCACAGAGTTAATGAAGTCCAACTGTGTGTTTATTATTCTGATTTTATAAACTTTGTGAAATCTAGATACTGATAGTAACTAGATGAACTTCAAACTATTGTAGTTTGAAAGTTTTCTATTGGGTTGTTCGGAAAATAATTTTGTTTCTTTCCATGGAAAAAACACAATATTATTCTGATTTTATAAACTTTGTGAAATCTAGATACTGATAGTAACTAGATGAACTTCAAACTATTGTAGTTTGAAAGTTTTCTATTGGGTTAANTTTTAAAATTAGAAACTTCAGAGAAATCAAAATATCTTGTTGTTAATTAAATATTTAATAATAAGATTTTTTCTTCCAAGATACTTCAATCACTTCTGCTTTATTATTCATTATCTACATTTCAGAGTGAAGAAATTAGTAGTAGTATTATACTTGGTTTTTCAATTTGAAATTATAGATAAGATTATTAAGATAATCAAGATGAATGATTTCTGCTTTTTCAAAGTAATTTGAAACTGTAAAAAGTCTTGATATTTTAGCTATTTGTTAAGAAGATATTGGAGAATTGATATCTAATTTATCCTTAGGATTTTGTTTTAAAGTACATGATAGTAATCTAATGGAAGTTCACTTTCTGAATATAATCATTGTGATGAAAGCTATCAATATGGCATGTCTGAAGAAAACTTACCTTGTTTTATATTCCTTGGTTCTTGAAGGATTCAATACCATATTAACTAGCAGTATTTGTTTCAGTTTTCTGGAAATACTTCACTGTATATTCAAATTGGAAAACTTGAAATTATGTAATATTTGGAGAATTCTGAAGATGCATAATAGAGAAGGTTTGAGAATCAATTTTTGAATAGATTAAGATAGAACCAAGAAAGCTAGAGAGAAAAAGATGGTTATCAATATATTACACTGATCTAATTTGTCTTTTATTTGGAAAAGATTGAGATAAATGATTGATGAAAGTATTGTTTTTAAGAGAGACTCAGAAACATGTAATAATGAATATTTCTCTTGATTGGCTAAAGATGATTTTTATTTTTTTTTATCTACTTTGAAATAATTATTTTTTATAAGTTATAATACAAATAATTTGCAAAGATTGGAACAGTTTTTGGTTTTAAAAATTTGTTTGTTTTTATCATATTCATATTATAACTTTGGAGTTTTATTTCTGTTATATCTTGTATTATAAGTCTGATTAAGATTTTGAAGATCCTGTTCAAGATAAATTGATCTATCAATTAGTGTAACAAGAACCAAAAAATGGATTTATGATCATGACCTGGAAATAGAATAGTGATTGTCTCAGAAGAAAAATTTGTCATTTCTAATCTGAAAAAGAATAAGGCAAATCAGGACAAATATCAATGGCTTGCAGAATTTTTTTTTAACACAAGAAATCTCTTCCATCTTAATAGCAACTATTAAAACTTTTTCCAAAAAATTCACTATTTATATTTTGTTATTTAGAATAACTTGGTTTATAAATTTATTCTATTCTTTCTTCCATCTTCATATATTCTTCTGTTTATATATAGTCAAACCTGTCTATAATGAAATCCCATGAGACAAAGCATTTTTCCATAGGAGACAGGTTTCCACTATATACAGGTATCCCTTGATTAATATGATTAATTAATCCCTCAATGCTATTGCATATATCAAAATCATATGAATTCAGTCGAACAATCACCACCTGCTATAATAGATTTTCTGTTAATAATAAATATTTTAATTTTAACTTTAATTTTATCATTGGTAAAAAAGTTTTCTATGATAAAAATGAGTAACTGATTTTAAAAATAAAATGAAATATTAGAGCTACCTACCTTTTGTCAGACAAAATTATACTCTATCCAAATTTTTTTTACTTAATGTGTGCAGAACACAATCATCATGTTTTACGACCATTTCAAGTGGATGAAGTGTTTCAACAATAAAGTGTCTGTGACAATAAGATTTGTTACAAATTCATGGGTTGTTATTTGTCTATTTTTAATCCTTTATATCCAATTTTTTTGTCAAAAGCAGGGCTGTGGAGTTGCGTAAAAATCTACTGACTCCAACTCCGTTTCATATACATAACAAGTTGGTAAGTAAAAGGGAGTCGGAGTCAGCAGATTTTTTGACGACTCCGACTCCGGCTAAACCACCAAAACTCCACGACTCCGACTCCACAGCCCTGGTCAAAAGTTTTGGATACCCTGTACATTTTATATCCTGTAGTTCAAAATTTCCTGAATGAAACTTTCAAAACCACATTTGCCACGTTTGAAATTTAAGAGCATCTTCCCCATAAACACTATGAGTATTTCTTACTGTTTGTGTAGCATTATATCGTTTACAAAATTTAAAAATCATAATATGCCCGATATGAATTTTATCTGCAGACATTTAAACTTGATTTTATTCAAAGAAATTGTGATGTAAAAAGTTTAAAATAAGCTTGAAAACAAAGAATACAATCTCACATTAGCAATTAATCCATTAAATTTCATAACCATTATAATTAAATTATATATCTCTGTTAAGTAAAGATAGCTGTTAAAAATATGCAAAAAGTTTCCATTAGCATGGAAGAGGATACTGAATTTTATTTTATAAGACCTGATTTTCCTTTCCATTTCCATGTTAGACAGGTTCTACTGTCTACAAGTTATTTTACATTGATTTTTACAGAAAATTCTAAGAGACTGAAAAATTTTCTGTTAATGAAAGGTTTTTGCTATATATAGGTTCTGCTATAGACAGATTTGAGACAATGTAATATTGTATGATTTTATTTTTACAAAATTATGCTTAATTTTAATAATTATAAAAAATACACGAGTTTCAATTAAATTTATTTCACTTTATTTCATAAGAAAATATATATACAAACCCCAATTAACTGAGGAACCTATAAGTGAATACACTCTTTTTCTTACATTCTGGTTCATAAAAGAAAGTGTTCAAAACAATAGGATATTACAAAATGATTTGTTTCTATTATCTTTAATTATTTAACTTCAATATGAGACAATTCATTCATATTAAAATGTAACTATAATAATACACATTTTTATTCTTAAAATTATTGTATGTATATTAGCTGAATAATAAATGATATAAAAATTGTTGTTGATATTTATGTGTTTCTCAGCTTCTAATGAATCGTTGCCCCCTTTAATGTAGTATCACCCCTTCAATAAAACCGTTACGTAGTATTGCCCCCTTCACTTCAAAATTCCGAAGCCGAGGGCCAAGGCTAACACCAAATTCATACTGCATTGAACAGACTAGTGACTAGTATAATGTTATTTGTTTAATTATTATAAGATATAATGAATAAAATATCTAATTATTCTTAATATAATGTTTTACTATATTGCCCAGAAAATTGTTTTTTGCCCCCAAATATAAATTATTACTAATCGCCCCCTCAACGTGGAAAAACGCCCACATGGGCCAGGGGGTGATATCGCCCCATTGAGAAACACTGATATATATAAATTTACTAAGGTATGGAAAAAAAGGCATAAAAGTGATATACCATAAAAATCTTTTATATTTGGAATTTTTAATCCAAAATGGTCATGGTCATCCATTTAACTGAGGTTGCATTGTCCACATTACCTCAGATAATTGGGGTTCTGCTGTATATGAATTAATCTGCTAAGCCTTTGTTAAAATATTGTCAACATATATAGCTATAATTGCTAATAATATACTATACTGCATATGTATGACAAAGAAATATGTGAAGAAATTCTAATATGCATCATATATGTTTTGTCCTGTTTCTTTGTTTTTATTTTTGTTTTTTATGATATTAATATTTGAATGTCTAATCTGTGTTTTTTTTTATGTGAACATTATGAAAAGTAGGAATAAAAGTGATGATAAGAGAAAGATTCAATAAATTTGAATACGGAAATAAAATAAGTAAAATTGGTAGTCATTAATATCAGCCATAAAATGTCTGTAAGCTTATCACCATTCAAGAATTTCAGCCATATTAAGGGCAAAGAATGAATTTATGAAGACAACTGATATATGATAACTGATGTATACTGCCTTAGGATGAATAGTTTGGTAGTGGGCAGTCAGTAAGTATAGTAATTCTCAGTTTAAGAAAACTTTAGTGATCTGTTCACAGAAATGGAATTTTGTCATATGTTGAAGAATATGTGTGTGTAAATTGTTATGTTTTTATTTATTTATTTATTTATTTTAATAGATTTCAAAACTTTCATGAAAAATATGCTTTTGTTATTTATCAATTTAGGTCCACCTAATCCTGATAATCTACCAGAAGATGGAAAATTAAAGAGTGAAATCATGGTTAAAGACAACAGGCGTTATTATTTAGACTTAAAGGAAAATTCACGTGGGCGGTTTCTGAGGGTCAGTATTTCAATAAAGTTTTATAATGATAAATTTATAGAATTATTGATTAAAAATTTTAAATTGTAATCATACATATTTTTACAATTATTATTTCATTGGTTTTAATTATTTGTATTCAGCTTTGAATTAATGTTTCATAAAGATTTTCTGATTACATTTGAATAATTGATCTAAATCTTCTAAATTATTTTTCATTATTATATCAAAATTTTATTGATTCTTACTTATTAACTATGAAATTAAATCATAATGTAATAAGTGTAATAATAAATTTTGCTGTTGTTCAATTATATTTTAAAAATTAAATAGAATTTAATTTCTAAAAAAATGTGTAGGAATTATTTTTATAAATTTTCAATAAATTATTTTTCCTGTATTGAAAATGAGGGCTTAAATAAATAATATATATACATATACATACATATGTTCTTTCAAATGTTATTTTAATCTCTACTTATTTTCTTCTTCATCTTTTTATCTGTCTTTTCCTTTTCTGAATCATTTCTGATGTGTTTCGAAAATTTTCATTTAAGAATTTATTAAAGTTTAAAATATAAGTAACAAATGATTTCATAATGAAAACTTACAGAATTAGTTTTTAACAATCTAATTATAAAGTATTAGTAATAAATTCAACGATTTTTTTTAATACTCTGATCTGCATACTTGCATAAAATTATTATTTTTTATTATACATATTTTTTAAACTTTATAATATAAAGGACATTACAATGTGATTTACATACAAATGCATGCTATGATGTTTTTCATTTTAAAAGTTCATATTGCTTTTAGATTTTTTAATAGGTTATATTAAATTTCAGTCAATTAAATATTTTCTATAAATAGCTTAAAAAAAAGGTAATTATAACATAAAGGAAATTTTCACAATAAAACAGAAAAAAAAATCCTTATAAAGTTTACATTCAGCATGGATTGAATGTTGAGTTTGGTTTTCATTTTTTTGATATCAAGAATATTTTCTAAAATATATTTTAGCAAATAATTTACTTAAAAGTCCACCACACTGATTGAGGTTTTGCTTTTGGAAAATTTGTTAGGATGCCATTGATTGTTACTGACATGGAGGAGGAGATGTTTTTTTTATTGGTAACTATTTCTTTTAATGTTTTCTGAATTAATACATGGTGTTAATAAATTAATTAATATTCATGCTTGCTTATTTTTTTATGTCTCAAAAGAACTTAAATTTCACTGATTCTTTATTATATACTCAATTACATTACTTTTTAAAAGGATTAAAATATTTCTTTCTGGTATATATGCATATATCCTTCATTGGGATTCAAAATAGACATCTTGATGATGGAAATTGTATGTTCTTGAAACTATAAATTTATATATTTAAATTGTGCATATGGAGAACTAAATTTGTACAAAATATGAATAAATTTACTTTTAAGAATATATATAAATATTAAAATAAATATTATTTTATTAAAATAATAGTATCAAAGCTATGAAAAAAATAGAAAAATCTTTTCTATTTTATTCTTAGATTGTTTTAAGATTCAGCTAGAAAATATAAATAATTATCATCTTGATTTTATAGGAAATAAATATTGTTATAATGAATTATCACTATATCAATATAATAATTTATGTATAAACAAGGTATTTAATTTTCACTTTGTAATATTTTCCAGATCTCAGTTATCAAATTTGTAATTTTTTATTCACTATATAGTATGAAGAATACATTATTATAAATTACAATTGAATGTCTTAATATTTTGTGTCTAATAGAGAATAAATTATATAAGTATGTAATTATTTAAATTTCCTAACTTATTTCGAGTTTGTAAATAAAATTTAAAGTATGTAATGGAATACTGCCATTTCTCAATATTTGTCACTTTGTTTATCTATTAAGTATATCAATTATTTATGTATTTTTTATGTTAAGTTATGTTAACGATTTTATAAGATTATTACAGGTTTTTGTTTAAATAGTGACATTTCATGAATTGAATAAGATATATTATAATGTCTTATTAAATAAATTATAATATTAAAATTATTAAGATGAATTTTATTCTTCCTAAATATTAAAGATTTAGTTAACATTTGAAGCATTATTTTGATAATCTTGAAAGCTTTGAAATTAATTAGATATATTGGTGAATAGAAAATCAAATACTCAACTGAATTTCAAATAAATTATGAAGTTTGGAACAGGAATAAATTATGCATTATGACATCAACAGAGGATAATATATATAATCATATATTGGCTATTATTAATTGAACAGTTTATAAAATGTATTGTGAAGATAAGTTGATTAATAATGATTGAATGAATTGTAAAAATATATTTAAAGTATATAAAAAATTGTAACTAGTAACTATCAAGATTTACTTGATTTTTACAATTTACACAATGTTTTATCTCTTTGTAGACTGCATTTCGTAAAAAGGATACACTAATCAAAAACCTTTTAAACTGCAGTCAAATTTATTATCAATTTCAAACATTTTCTGTTATCTTTAATGACCTTTATCAAGAACAAACGAAAATCTGACGGATTTGTATTAACGATAAATGAGTTTTGGAACGTATTTAAAAAAACTTATAGTGCAAAATCTCATGCCGTTGGGTTACCATTATAAGTGGGCATAAAATAAAATAAAACAAATAAAAAATGATAAGATACTTCAAATAAATACGTAGATGAAAATAAAATAAAATAAAATAAAATACTAAAACACAACCATAAAAGCAAAAACATTAATGCATGTGTAGCCGGATTGTACACTTAATATTCATGCTTTTCTAGATGTTGTCTCCCTATTTACTGTTACTTCACTACAGTTCTTTCCTGTTGAAACTTTACATTACGCTTGATCTCCATGCTGCCGATATCTTACTTGCTTCTCTAAAGTTGATTGCTTGTCTTTCTTGACTGGTTTTGTAAATATGCCAAGCCTCTGCATACTTGAGGTGTTTTTTGTTGTGAATTTTTTGTATGAACTTTCTTTATCCCATTCCACTATAACTTCTGGAGGGTCTGTTAGAATGTATGTTGCTAGCGCTGTGACTGGCTGCTCATTTCTTATGTTTGTTTTGTGCTCCATCAGTCTTTCTTTGAGCAATCTCCCTGTAGCTCCAAAAAAAGTAAAACAGCTCTTTCTGCCGCCTTTTATCTGCTATTGGAATTCTATATACTCCAGGAAGCATCTTTGTCCACTCTTAACATTTGATAAACTGCTGGATTCCTTTTGTAAATTATTTTTTTGTTTGTGGCTGCTCCAATTCTTTTGTAGAGATTGTTTAGCGGGGCCCTGTATTCCATAAGTGTATACTCTTCTATTTTATTTCTTATATTCAGGTCTTTGCTGCCTGTTTTTGTTTTGCTGGTTAGAGCTTTAATATTAACCCCAAATTGTCTTGCTAGGTTTTTGATATATTGCAGCTCTTCATTTCTATCTTGTATTTTGCTACAGTGAGTGTGCGCTCTTGCTATGAGTGCCTGGAATGCTGCAAGTTTATACATTACTGGGTCGTGTGAATTTCATGGTATAAACAATGGGTTGTATGTAGGCTTTCTGTAAACTTTTGTAATTATATCTCCTCTGTTGTCTATTTGTATTGATAAATCCAGAAAATGTATAATTTTATTATTTTCTTGTTCCAGCTCAATCTCTAGGCCAAAATTGTTGTTGTTGATGTCTTTTATAAATTGCTGTAACTTTGGTTTTACTTTCCATATAATAAAAACATCGACATATCGTGCATATAATACGATTTGCATTGCATATTTTGGTATGACAGTGTTCTCTAACGTTCTTCTTAAAGCCACTTCACATAATGTACAGTACCTGCTACTGGACTTCCCATTGCTACACCTTTCTGCTGTGCATATGTGACTCCTCATTTGTCGATATTTTACCTCAAAGGAGTCACATTGTAAGCATTGTCAAAAGAGTCTGCATTGCAACTTGACATTCTTATGGTAGAAGGAATCAGACATAACTCTTGTCTTTTATTGTTTTATATAGGATTTTTATTGCTCACTTCTTAAAATCTGAATTCATGTGAAAATGTACTGAAACTGAAGTTATTAGTTTAATAACAAAGCATGACACAAGCACAGATATAGAACTTCATTTTTAAAAATTTCAAAGACATAGATAAAAATTGCAATTTTCTCAACAATTACAGTCACATGGCACATTTTGAATTTCACCTCCCCTAGAGAATAAATTATA
>NW_019384584.1:567031-609541 GCF_000671375.1 Centruroides sculpturatus | reverse complement strand
TGGTAGTAGCATGATTTCACATTCATAAAAGTTTTGATCGTTGCTTACAAAAAACTGATCCAAGTGATTTTTGACATTGTCATTTCAAGTAAATGTCTTACAGTTAAAAAAATTTGTATAGACCAGAACAAGTAATAATCTGAATGTGCTTGATCTGGCAAATATGGTTGGTGTGATAGCACGTTCCATCTAAATTATAACAGTTTCTGACAAGTTACCAAACTTGTGTGAAATTTGACATTATCGTGGTAAAACACTACAACTGTTTTGTTGATCAATTCTGGCTGCCTTTTCTGTTTGATGATATTACTCAATTTGCTTACTCAATGGCATTACACTTTCAAATCAATTGTTAAATTGTCTGGTAAAAGCTCCAAAAAAAATTTCATTAAAATCCCACGAAAGAGAGCATCTCTCGTTAAGAATGTGTGGAACCCATATATCAAGCTTTGAAACGAAACCAATTTGTTTCAAGTAATCATAAACAGTTCAATTTGACAAATTTAATCTTTTAGTGATTTCACGTGTTATTATTTGGCAGTTTGCTTCAATCAGTACTTTTATTTTGTTTTCATTGGCTTCAATTGGTCGTCCACAATGTGGTGCATTTTCAATATTGAAATTGCCAGAACAAAATTTTGTAAACCAGTTTTGGCACTGTCGTTCTGTCAATACATCTTCTCCATACATGTCACACAATTTTTTTCTCGCTTGAACAGCATTCTTACCTTTTTGGTAATAAAAGAGCAAAATATGTTGAAAATGCTGCTTTTGATCTTCCATATTTGATGGGATACAAAAAATAAACAATTGCTCAAAAGCAAACAAAATTTTTTACAAATAAGCCTTAAAATGCTAGCTGTCAAAATATATAATTATTATATGGTTTAGAATGAAAATGGCAGGAAAAATATGACTAATCCGTCTAATGGTAAAAAAAACGAAATTACTTTCCAAACAACCCAATACATTAGGACAAAATCAAAGCAAAGGTTCGGTCCTCACCTAGTAGTTTAGTCATTCCAATGTACTGTACATAGTACATAACTAATATAATTTATATAAACATTAGTACCAAAAGGAACATTTTTTGTACTATGACTACTATTATAATTTCACATACAATGGAGAACTGGCACTATCTACCTCCTGTAATTTATATGCAATCACAGTAAGGAAACTGATAGTAACTAGCCAGACCTTAACTTTATAGTATACCATTTTAATCTATCTGAGATGGCAATTTAGGTTTCAAGTAAAGAGTAGGAGAAATCACATTCTGGGTCTGGAATGACTCCAGTAATATACTCATATTATTGGAGTCATTTTGTAAATTTTAAATTCTTATTTCCTGGTGTACAGTAATACCCTAAACTTATGTGATAGGTGGGACCGAGCGATAACCGCATAAGTCGAATTAGCGCAGGTCAGGGTATAATTTCACAATTTGTGTAAAATCCAAGTCGGATGTAAGCTAATAAATGTTCTCGTTAATCTTATCTTGTCTTTTGATTCGTTCACGGTTACAAGAAATCATCACATAGAGTCTCTCAAATCTCCGTAAATATAACAAACACAGAAATAAATAACACAAAATAAATTGTAGCTATGTGTCGATTCTGCGCGACACGTCCGAACATGTAAGCTGAACAATAGTGTGAGGGAATGAGTAATCAAGAGTTGCGTGGCGCTCAAACAAAAGATGAATCGACGAGATTTGAAAATCGCATAACTCCGGGTTCGCATTGGGGTATCATAAGTCGAGGTATTACTGTATCTCAATGGCTAATTTGATATCTTCATGTCTATTGAAGTCAACTATTTTCATTTTTATACACAACAGTATAACAAACATCTCTGATATTTTTTTATAAAATCCTTTAAACTCTGTTAACTACTGGTTGCAAGATTTTTCTATTTTTAACATTTTCCTATTGTCATTACAAATTGACATTCATTGTGCATTTGTCATCCAGACAGTGTAGTCAACTAATCATCTCTTTTGTTTCTTCCATCTTTCTTTTTCAGTGGAATTATTCTCTACCAGTGTCTTCATTTCTCTGTCTTCTGAACAAACTATCTTATTCTCTGTTTTAGTATATTTTAATTTATCAGATTCTTGTGAATTGTTTTTGTTCCTTTCTTAATATCTTTCCCCTTCTAGCTCATCTGTTTTATGATAGAATCTGCATCTCTTTTTCAACTCAATAACAAGATGTCAACAGATTTCTGGCCACATTGCTATAGTTTTGTTTCTTAGGAAATGCAGTTTCAGTCCATGCTGCTATTTAGGACTATAGCCTTGGCCTTAGTCTTTCTGAACTTTCCTGTAACTGTTACCAACTTCTGACTGGAAAATAACCTGTTTACTATTGTTGTAGACATGATATCCAGGTATTCTTGGGCATTGCAATCTCAAACACTCTTAAGAAGTCAACATTCCTCAAAAACATTCTTATTCAAAATATGACTACCTACAGCCTTCCTACTTCCAATTTATTGGTTCCTCCTTTAAAATAAATTTATTTTCCGTTTCTATTGAATAATCAGTCTTGAACATTGTTTTTCATTGAGTTTTGGTCACCTGGCTACTTGGATATTATCATACTTGTTGAGTATCTCAGATAACCTTTTTAAAGATAAAATCCTTGCTCATTTATCTACAAAGTGCTTTCTTATTTCAGTTGAAACTTGCTTCTTCACTTGGTTCAAAGCAAATAGGTTCATTAAAGTTTTGAAATTGGCTGCTCCTGAACCTTTTGTCCATTCACCAGAATATATAATAAGCTTACAAGTGTAGTTTTTCTGGTACTATTCACTTTCGTTTCCTGAGAGCTAAACTTCTGACAGAATTTTTTAGAATTCTATTTAAACTTTTCAAATAATGCCCTTCAAGCTGGAGATAACTTTCTCTATAGGACTTTTTATTAATTGAGATGGATACCATAGCACAGGTATCCATCTTGATTAATAAAAAGTTTATTAAACAAGTGTGTGGAGCAAGACTAAAATTCTGCAATGGTGGATCATAAATTCTAGATTGTACAGTATAACAAGATCCTGATGGCTATATAATACTGAGAAGTAGAAAGAACCTTTCCTTGGCCTATAGAAGGAACCCCACCATCTATGCTAATATAAATACCAAGATACTGTATAACTTCTTCGTGCACAGTGGGGTGTATAATAAACAAAAACATACTTACTCGTGCCTCTAACCGGTGTGTAGAAATACAAAAATAAATAATTTTGTAAAAACAAATGTTTTCCAAACACCTTCCGTGTCTTCTTCAGGTAACCGTTTCACCTGAAGAAGACACGGAAGGTGTTTGGAAAACATTTGTTTTTACAAAATTATTTATTTTTGTATTTCTACACACCGGTTAGAGGCACGAGTAAGTATGTTTTTGTTTATAAATACCAAGAATCCTCAGAATAAGTTGTATTTTTCAGGAGTATACTCTATACTTCTTCAGAGCAACAGAGAGGGCCAGCATCTACAGTACATTGATACAGTACTATGATATGTCCATTAAAATGTTTACAGGAACATCTCAATACAATTAATAAAAGGCAAACTATTACAGCATTAGCCATATATGCCTTGGACATGCAAGTGAACATCAACAATGCCCTCTTTTGTATCTTATGTGGGAGCCTCTACATCTTAACCTGAACTTGGTTGCTCAAAGCAATTGAAAATGTTTGTTTTCCTCCAACATTTTGTTTTACTGGCTGGAGTTTTGGTTTTTGTAAGTGATAGTTTAAAAACTTGCAATGTAGCAATGGTGTGTGGTGACATTTGACAATAGGGAAGCTCTGTTTCCAAAAAAATTATACACAAACCTAATCATTGGAAGTGTTATACAATATTTTGGTGTGTAATATCCATGTGCTAAACCATGTGAGGTTGATGCTCTGTAAAGCGCATGTGCAAATGTATATAATATGGCTGCTTTACACGATTCAAATATTTTCACCGTGGAAGCTATATCATATTTGACAATACAGCGCTTCCATTGGAAATATGCATATACGATAGATATGCACTAATGGACGAAATAAGATTATGCATATACAAATTTATATTCAAATATACAATAGCAATCTTATCATTGTTTTTCACATGTATAGAAATTTGTAATAAAATACATAATGCAGTTATAATAAAATATTAATTTTAAGTAATTCAAAGTATGTTAAAATAGAAAAATATTTGCACACTATGTATTTATATTTTAGAAAATACAAGGGAAGTGGTTTTTCCATAGCTTCCATGGACAGAATGCTACAGCAGTGTAGATAATCTTGTAGAATGTGGAACATAAATCAATAAAATAATTATTTATTGTGAAATCATCACAAAGCTGGGCTGCAATTTTTAATCATATTTTTAATTTATTTAATTTAAAATATATGCTCTCCACTTCAAATTATTAATGTCTTTAATCTGTACATACTTTCCTGCTAGCAATAGAGTCATGCTGGTCATCTATCTATCTTAACTTCTTTTAGGGAAAACTTTTTGAATTGAAATAATATGACTTCTGATGCAAACTGGAAGTTTGTATATAGTTAATTGGGACCTCCTGTCTTAAGCTTTCCATATCTGGTCTCAACTTTCATCTAACTCCATTCTTGAGATTAAGAAAGGACAGAGAGATGGATGACAATGAGAATTTAATTTATAGGTCTACAGTTCAACAAGTCAAAATATTGGAAGACAGACAAAAACAGAATCAAAATATTGAAAAATTTCATTTAAATTACAATTGTTTTACTATTACAAAGATCATCAGTAAGTAAGCACAAAAGTGCTCTGGAATACCTATTTATGGAGTAAAGATCTATTCTATATATCTGTGTCTAATAATAATTCCACTTGACTTCAGTGCATTTGTAAAATTTGATTAATTTAAAAATTGTTTCATTAAATGCATTCACTGACAAAAGAGTTAAGCACCCAGATAGAATTGTCTAATTACTGCAAAACTTGGCATATAGCTAGGCTTATCATAATATTTTTATTTCAAACCAAGACAATTTTGAGAAAATACTCACAACAGAAAATAAAGCTTATTAGGAAAGTACCTGTGATTGAAAAGGCTAAATAAAGAAGCTGTTAACAAAAACAGCGAGTTAAAAGCAATTTTTAGTAACTTAAATAAATGTATCTTATTATTAAGAAGTTATTAATATTTATCACTAATGTGAACTTTCTTTAAAAATTCTTTGTCACTTAAATCAGTATATTTAAAATATGACAATATACTTGAGGAAGTTCCTGTTGCTTGCCTTATATTATTTAAAGTGATTTTTAATGTTTAAACACCCATCATGAGTTACTGAAAATTCTGAAAAGCACAGTTCATATTTCACTTTGTCAATATGATCAGACTTTTTTCAATCATCAATAAGCACATGGTTTCTTTTTGGCATTTCAGAGATTAAAATGTACAGTACGAAATAATTGCAAATGCCAACTAGCAATTTGAACTCAACTAAGATATGACATGTTCAGCAATGAATGGACAGTGTAAGTTTCAGTGTTGCCAACTCTAATTGAAACAAAATATCTAAAAAATGAAATAAAAATATCTGGATCTTGTAGGCTACATGCTATTATAAATTATGTGAAAAAATATCTGAATGAAGAAATAAAACATCTAAATTCATTAGGCCATATGCTATAAATTTTCGGGGGAAACATGTAGACAGCATTAAAAGTACTTAGATCTGGATATGAAATATTTAGATTGGCAACAGTGAGTATAACAGAGGGGATTATTTAGTTGCCAAATCACCATTTTACTCGAGGCTGCACTATTTTTACTTCTTGTATATTTGACACTTTTAAAATTCTACCAAATAACCAGGACAAAATGACAAACTGGCCAGGATACTGGGACAACATTGTCAAAACAGGATGTCTGGTAAGCCTACATACAGCATACATCAGACAGTTATGTAAATGAGTAGTACAGTATGGTCTGATTGCACACCTGATAATGCCACTGAATACCTTTAAATTGTTACCCCAGTTTACTACGAAAAGTGGCTCACTATATTCAGAATTTTTAATGTACCTGTTGTTTGCAGATCTTTGAATGGGAGACATGTCTGTTTGACACGGTCAAAGGCATTACACACAACTGACAGAGTTTGAGAAATACTGCATTATTGATCTGAGAGAAGCAGGGTGACTTTTTTGCTATTATTTATGAGAAAAACTGTTGATGATGTTAACATAAACTTTGTGTTAATAGAATTTTTCTCATTAATCATTATTATTACTCACATATAATGCCACAATCATATATTTGACTTTTTTGTTGAATTGCTTGTCATCTGGACCATTCTGACCTGACTTTGAGATGATGTTGGGGGTAGTTAACATGCAAGGACATGCATACATGGCAGATAAACTCTGGGCATACCAGACAGAGCACAAAAATAGGTAATTGTTTGATCATGACAACAGCAGCAGCTGCAATGGCATCTTTATCACCCATCCAGAAACAGATAGTTTTTCTCTTGCTACAAACTTTATATCTTCCTCTACCATTGACAAATGACTAGCAGATGCAAATTTACATATATAGCAGTTGCTGTCCCCCCTGCTATTAGCATCAGTGATGGATCTAGAACTCAAAGAAAGGACTACCTAAAAAATTTTAAACATTTTAATAATTAATAAGTATCTTTTTATTAACATGCACAAAAGAATTGTATTGAATTAGTCTGAAAAACTATATTTGCCATCATGGTTTTTAAAAACAATGTTTTGAATTTCAAACAAATAAATTTTAATTTTTTTTGTTTGAACTTCAATTTTAATGAATGATGAGGGCTTAAGTCTCTGTAGCCTCAATCTGTCCCTGATTAGCACTTCAACATCATTGGCATTATTTCCAGTTGTACTGTGACAGAGAAGCATGCATAGTCTGGAAGAATATTGTCTTTAGCAGTGAATCCCAATTTTGTTTATGAATGGATGACCACATCTTAGTGTTTGGAAGATCACTGGTGAGTACTTCAATCCTGTATTTATTGTTGAGCAACACACTGCACCTGCTGGCATGCTAGTCTGGAGAGTCATCTTGTATGACAGTTGGATACTCTTAGTGGTAAAAACAATATTGACAGCACATCAGTAAGTTCAGGAAATTCTGTAACCTCTTGTTCCATTTTGTAGCATAGTTGCAAATAGTCATTTTCCATCAAGATAATGCTTGGCTGCACACATCTAGGATTTCCCAGGAATGTCTTTGTCACATTGCCACACTTTCTTGATCTGCCCAATCTCCAGATATGTTACCCATTGAACTTTTGAGGACCATATGGGACACCAACTTTAATCATCTGTGAGTGTGATGGATCTGTGGCAACATTTGTAACATCTGTGGGTAAATCTGTCACAGATAATATAAGTGCCTGTATGCCTTCAAGTCTGAACATATTGCTTTATGTATCCAGGCAAGAGGTGATCCTACAAGCAGGGGCGCTGCTAGCTGTTTGAACGCCCGTGTGCAATACCGATTATGCCACCCCCTGTTTAACTACGATTACCTATGCTGAGCTTGCCAGAAAGGCTCTTTGCCGCCCCCTGGACGTGCCGCCCGCGTGCGGTGCACGCCTTGCATGCCCGCTTACGGCGGCCCTGCCTACAAGGTACTAAAAATTTCTTTAAATTGTATCATTATTACAGTGGAACTTATCTCTTGATATTGATATAATATTGTAATCACTTATTACCATGATCATTACATTTACACTAATAAATTTTAATGCAATTTCAATGCTTCCTTCTTGGTGCATAACTTTTTGTCAATTGAGTGTATTTTAAATATAGTAAAACTCTGTCTAAAACAAATGTGACAATACCAGCCAAAATTTTCCATTTTGACAGATATTTTGTTTTTATTAATACAGAAAAAGAAAAAAGTTGAAAAAATGTTGTTATATATCATATTTAGAACTATTTCTTTTTCATTTATTTTTAATTGTCTACTTGGACATTACTCATTAATAGGACTTTACACTGGTGTTTAAAAATTGACACAATAATGAGAAGTCCTGTTAATGAGTAATGTCCAAGTAGACAACTAAAAATAAATTATAAGGACTGTAAGGCAATTATAATTATTTCTTCTTCAATTTAAGCACTTCAAATTTTAAAGCTGTGCTGAAAACACTAAAATGAAAATATACAGAAATAAAAAATCTATATAAAAATTCAGTACTCGTGGAACATATTTTAATTATGATTTAATTGCTATATACTCAAAACTCTTCTGCATTAGACAAATTTCCAGTTTATAATAGTATTATACATAGAAAGTATTTCCATTCTGAGATTTATTTTCCATTTAGGCAAGTTTCTGTTTTGTATAGGTTTTTTTGAATATATTAAACATAGAAAAATAGAATGGGAAACAATTTGTTCCGTGTTCTATTTTTATTTGCAGACTGAAGATGAGTTTATATGAAACCATAAACTTTCCTTAATAAATAAATATTTGTTGTTTATCAGAATCTGGGCATTTACTGTGTATTTATATCAGTTATGATGATAAGTTTTCTACATTTTCATAATT
The DNA here is from genome assembly GCF_000671375.1 of Centruroides sculpturatus. NCBI lineage: Eukaryota > Metazoa > Arthropoda > Arachnida > Scorpiones > Buthidae > Centruroides > Centruroides sculpturatus. The sequence goes on along the minus strand of NW_019384584.1, from coordinate 600,944 downwards.
GAACATTAAATTTTGTTTTTAATTATATTTGAAAACAAGAGTATTTGCTTTATATATTTATGAAATAAATATCTAGTAAAATTAGTTTGTCTCCAAAATAAAAATTATTTTATTACTGTTTTAAAGTTTTACAATAAACAATTTTTTTATTTTTAGGATTTAAAGGCGAATTGCCAGAAGGTCGCCACATGCGTGTAGAAAATAAAAACTTTTATTTTGATATTGGTCAAAATAGCAGGGGTATATATATGCGTATATCAGAAGTAAGTAATATTTCTATAAATAATTAGAAATTTGCATATTCTAACTGCTTCAACTGCAGGATAAAGTTGGAACAAAAGACTGGCTGTTGCTACACACATTCAAATAAGTTGTAAAAAAATGCCAAATTTTAAAATTATTTGAATGTGTGAAGCAGCCTTAAATGCATATTGTAAAAGTTTTCTTAAAAACAGCAATTTTCTAGAAAAAGAAGTGTGAATTTCCTTTCTTAGAGTTAAAATTAAATAGGGGTTTGAAAAAAAAAAACAATTATTGATCAAAACAAATTGTGTAAAAAGAGAATTAAATTTTTTCCAGACCATTTTAGATCAAAATTGAGTAAAAAGAATCTGTATAAAAACATAGTTGGGGTTTATGTTTATTCTTTAAAAGTAAGCTTGCTTGTTATTTCTCAGAATAATATAAATGATAAATAGCTTCTTTTTCCTTAAATGAAAATTCCAGAAATTAGTTTTTCTTTTTGAATTTTCTACATTTTAATTATAAACCGTATTAAAAACAAAGAATCATAATATAAAATTTCATTTTAAAGCAAGTTTTATTATAAAATAAAATTATTTCCAAATACATTTCATATGTGGTTCCCTATCATATCTGTTTTAAACCATTTTGTTCTATAATACCTTAAAATGCAGTATGATTGATCACTGTCAGACAAAATAGTTGACTGGGGACAAGGTAAATTTTTATATAAATATGGTGGCGAATTTTCAAAGCTGAGTTATATATTGTGAAAGTTTAATAATTAGAATTAAATAGAATTAGTTATTTCTATCATATATAATTAATAATATCTGTTTATGTAAAGAACATAAACAGATATTATATCATAAGAAATCATATGCTTATAAAAAATATATTTTATTTATTAGTAGTTTTATATTTATAGAAGCTTTCATGAAGAATATATTCTTCATGGTATAAATTGACATTGATCTATTTAAAACAGAAAATATAATTCTTTTAAACAACTTGTTTTTGTATGTTAATAATTAGATCTTTTGATAATTTGATTTAAGCAGCATTAAATAACACTTTAATGGGGAAATAAAAGAAATAATATACTGTATTTCTTTGATTCTATAATGCACTTTGATTCTACAATCAAATTTTTTAGGATTTTTTACAAAAGAAAAAATTTCTTTCATAAGTTTTGTTTTCGAAAAGTTTTGTTAAATAACAATACAGATGCTATGAAATAGATAATGTTCATTTTCAGGCTCTTTTGTGTACAGTATGTTCTCATTTTTTTTTAGTTGCATCATAATGTCATCTTGGATGTTTTTTTTAATGTTAAAAAGGAAATTAAATTACACTCTCATTGCCAGCAAAACTCATTTAAATTGATGTGACTGACATTTAATAAATGGTTTTGGTTGTACTGGTGTAATATGCATCACATGATGTGTTCACAATGACTATTGATTGTTGTTTTGGACTGTAAATGTAAGATTCCAGTGTTTGTTAGACATATCTCTATTTCAGAAAAATAAAAATGAATTTTCTAAAGTGTATCTTAGAATCAAGGAAATGTAGCACTAAAACAATATTGTAGTAGAAGAGAAATGATAAGCAAAGAGAATTTTTAAGGATTTATGCTATATATGTATTGTAACAAAACTAAATAATTGGATATAGATGTCATTAATAAATGTCAGAATAGTTAATCTAACATCATTAATGTAATAATAGTGCTTGCTACTTAGTAGATGGAATATTGCAGTCACTGTGTATATGCTTTATTAATTTAATAAAGTAGGATTTACTATTGTGACCTGGCAAAATAAATAGATAAATAGCTGTGATCAGAAGCATAAGTAGGTCACTATAAGACCGATGCTCCAAGAAATTTCTAAAATAATAAAAAACAAATTAAAAGTAAAACCAAATTAGATTGTAAAACTCATTATGTGGTATAATTAGTTACATAATGAACAGCCTAAATACACTGGATCTTGCTTATCTGGCCATTTCTTGCACAGAAGGGTGCCAGATTAATGAGAGTGCTGGATTATTGAGAATGTCTAAGCCTAAAAGCAATGAATGGTATGATATGTTGTCCTTTGTTACTGATTACTTTTGATGGCAGGTGGGAAAATATACAGCAGGCTAATGTGCTGTACAATTTATCCATCCAAGAAATCAAACCCAAGTAAACAGGAAAACAGGATATGTGACATGACAAACACTTTCATGGTAATGGAAGTACTAAAATCAGTTACACTAGGGAGAATACAGGGTACCAGATAATTGAGAGTATAGTGTAGTAATTAGTTGTACTTTAATGCTTTTATTTGGTTTACAGTCATTAAAAATAAGAATATCAAACATGGATAGTAAATTTTTTGTAAGTTTTTGTCATTATTAGCAGATAAGTGGACAGAACACGGAACTATTTAGTTGTATCATATGAACATAACAATCAATAATGGACACATACGGGCCAGTCAATACTTAGCATTGGTCAAGCTGGCAGAAAATTCTGGAAATCAGAATGAAGTTGAGAAACATCTTATTGTACTGTACAAAGGTACACTTGTAAATACCATGACCACCATACACCATTCAGCTATCTGAGTGATTGAGTGCATTCAAGTACAGTTTTCTCAGTTAGGAGATAAAGAAATTCCAAGACATTTTTCAAAAATATAAATTTAAAATAATTGCCAAGGAGAAACAACTAATGATATTATTGAGATTGAACATGAACAACTATAGAAAGCAATCCATCAATATCAGTCATAGTTGGTTCAGGTGAAGAAGTTGGACTAAACTGACTGAGGGAAGAGGACAATACTTAGAAGGAAAGAACTTGTTCTGTGACTCAAAACTTTGAAACTAGACCAGGGATCTATTCTACACTCTATTATTAAGCTAGCAAATATGATGATACCACATTACTGTCAGGATCATATAACAGAAGTTCAATGAAATATGACACATTGTTCTGCAATCTATATTTTGTTTTTAGTTTCAATAACTGAACTTTTGTTATTAGTCATCTCAACATGCCTATACAATCTTAACAAAAGTAAAAACAGTTAACATGGTGGCTTTTAGGCTAAAAATTAGACTGATGTTACTTTGGCAAAAAATGCATTTAAACTTATAAAAAAAAAAATACATATTTTTATGATTCATTATGAATAATGAGTTATATAATGTATTAATAAATCTATAAACAACCGAAGCATACTCAGCAGAAAATAATAACTTAATCAACACCTGATCACTCGCTGAGAGATTTATTAATAACACAAAACGTTTTCAATCTATTGATTGTACCCAAACTAATCAAGAAAGTACCCGACCTAACAAAAAAGACACAAAAAATTTGGGAAAACACATCTTTATTTTTCAACATAGTCTCCTTTTAGCACAATACACTTTTCCCATCGCTGTTCAATAGTTTTGATTCCCTGTTTATAGTGAGAACTGTCAAGCTTCTCAAAATAGCCATCAACTGCAGACTCCACCTCTTCATTGTTGGCAAATCTTTTACTATCAAGCCATTTTTTCAAATTTGGAAAGAGAAAATAATCCAAGTGGGCTAAATCTGGCGAATAGGGTGCGTGAGGAAGCAATTTGAACCTTAACTCATTGATTTTGGTCATCGCAATAATGGATGTGTGAACTGGTGCATTGTCTTGATGAAACAACACTTTCTTTTTCACCAAATGTGGCCGTTTTTCTTGATTTCATCCTCAAGCACTGCAATAAGTTCACATAACACTCACTGTCGATTCTTTTTCCTTTTTAAAGATAATCAATGAAAATTATCCCACACGCATCCCAAAAAACACACCATGACCTTGCCAGCAGATGGAACTGTTTTTGCTTCTTTGGAGCTGATTCTCCTCTTTCAGTCCATTGTTTCGACTGTTCTTTCATCTCAGATGTGAAGTGATGGACTTACAATTCATCCATGGTTAAGAATTGACCCAAAAACTCGGCTTTTTTGTGGCGAAACATTGCCAATCACTCAATTGAAACATCCTCATGACGCTGTTTTTGTCTCGTTGTGAGCAAATGCGGCACACAGCTTTCTCATGTCCAAATTTTCAGTCAAAATGCGATGTACAGCACTTTTTGAAATGCATACCGTGTCTGCTAGCTCTCACACTTTGAGTTGATGGTCATCCAATACCATTTGGTGGATTTTTTTCACCATTTCTGGCATGGTCACCTCACTTGGTCATCCACTGCGATATTCGTCTTGGCAGCTCGTATGGCCTTGTTTAAGCTCTGCCACCCAATATTTTTATTGTTGTAAATGAGAGAGCAGACTCCCCCAGAGTAGAATCTAGCTCAACTTTAATATTGGTTGGACTGAAACCTTTCAAATGAAAGTATTGTATCACATAACGATGGCCAATTTTTTCCATGTTTACAAATTCACTGACATTGTTCACTATTGATGGCTGGCAAAAAAATACTAAACAACATAGTATCTTCAAACTTAAGCTTTATAAGGTCGATACTTTCGAACACAGTCGTTTTTTTCAAACAAGTACCGTGATTTATATGTCAGGTTGGGTACTTCTGGGACGACCCTCGTAAATATGTATTTTATGCAATAAATTGTGCATATTTCTTCATACCTATGGCTATTTCTTTCAAATGTTTACTCAAAATGGTGTGCATCGCTTTTGGACATTTTTGGGTATACAGGCGACAATTTATCTTATCTGTGTGAACCACATGTCATTTTGTACTAATTAATTGATGCTCTAAAACTTTCTAATTGGAAAGTTTGCTCTATCTGTTTTCATTTTCAATTTGCACTGCCTATCTTCTAAATTTTGCCACTAGGGACGCTGCTGTCATTTGCATTAGGTCGGGCAGTATTGCTTTACTATACCGTTACCTCACTTGCATAGCTGTAGCTCTCTCCATTCGCAAGAATTTTCCGGTTAAAGGGACTTTCCTATGCACCCTGTATAACTTAATATGCATGTTTCTGGAACTACTTCGATTAAAATCCAGAATCAAAGCTGGAAGCAATTACTTGTAAAATCAAAACCATTCACACTTCTTTATGAAATGGGTTTACTGAACAAACCTTTTCAGTTTATTTTAAAAGGTTGATTTTACATGCCATTTTGATTTTTCACATACTTTTAAAAGGAATGCCAACAAATTGAAAGAGCATAATTTTGGCTCTAGCTTCATACTGACTACTGCTGTTACTAATTAATATGGAAAGTTGTCTACATCTACATTCTCAAATGTTTTTAAAAATATTTCTTAATATTTTTATCCTAGTGTTCATCATTTGCCATTTTTCCAAATTCAGTTGGTTTGTTTTTATTTTCATATTGTTACAATGTTTGCAGCAAAAGTATAATCTAGTTTTTCTGAAACTAAATTCAGATTATTTATCATCAATTCGAGCAAAACCTCAAATAGTCAACTAGTTGTATGCTGACTACAGTGTCCTTTCTTATATGAAGTGTCTGCCTTAACCATTCTGCTACAGAGGACATGCTGTAGAGAAGCATTTGTTCTTGCATGAATTGTCAACTCTAACTGTCAATATCTCAAAAACTAAGGGATATTGCGGCAATTGAGCATTTTTGGAATCAACATTCAATTCTCTATTAAATAGAACTGGTCTGGTTTCAAAGTTTTGAGTTGCAGTACAAGTCCTTGCTTTGTTAAATCTGGGCAATCTTGAGAAAAATCCATCCAAATTAATTTTCCAAAAAATCAGTTTGGAGATGACAAATAACATAAAATAAGGTAAAATCTATTGCTTCAAGTAGAGACAATTTTCGACAGGAAATGTATGCAAAATGGAAATGAAGTAGTGCAGAATAGAGATTATTTTTGAAGCTGATTGACATTATATTGTATCTAGTACATCAGAGCCCAGGTTCGAAAAGTTAGAGCAAATTTTATTGATGAAAAAATTGATGATATTGTTACCAAACATGAAAAAAGCTTTTCAAACTGGAGTACAAACATGTTATTGAACCAAAAACTGAAATCACATACATTGTAACCCAACTCACTTTTCAGAAAATAGCTACAGTGCCCACGTGGGTTGTATTTTTAAAGGCTGACAAAGCTAGATATTACAAGAAAGATCAATAATCAACAGTTGCCAAGGGTTTAGAAGTAGAACAGTTTCTTAAATTGCTCTGCCCCAGAGATGCCCTAAGATTGTAAAATTCATTGTAGAGTTTTTAGACAAGTATAGTTTGACTGATGATATATTATTGGTATGAGTTGGTGTCAAATTGGATAAAAATCAAGGTATTATTTTTCCTTAAAAGAGTGACCCATTCTCAAGCAATCTATATTCACTGCTTAATGCATAGGCACAACTTGGTGGTTGTCAGTTCTTTTGCTAAAGTATTATCAGCAGTTATTTTTTTTAACTCTTGAAAAAAGTGTGGTATGTCCATTTCTTATAACACATTTTATGTTTTTCTTAAAATTAAGTTTGTTTTGCTTATTTTTAAAGACTGAAATAATCATCATAATGAATTGGGCTACTTTACTGCTTCTATTAATTAAATTCTAAGTAATTTAGTACTAGAAGTAGGCATTAGTTACCATCTCTTATTAAATTAATATTTACTAAATAATTTAGAATATTCTGGAAGAAAAGAATTAGCCCAGAGTGGGACTCAACTCCACAACTCCCACTTACTGTGCGGATGCATTACCAGTTATGCTATCTAGACCTACATCCGACCCTTCATTTCCAGACATATTTAATCTTACATGTTAGATATAACGATCCATGTTTACTTACAGCTATGTCTACGGTCCACTGTAGCACTTACCCAGCTATCATTTTATCCCAGCATGGTGTATATATACATCTATAAACATCTGAAAGCAGCTCAATGTTTCTTCCAGAATATTTTCCTATTCAAGCCCAACGTTTAAAATTGTCTAATACAGATATAAAAGTTTTTATTAACACCACAAACATGTCAGGACAAAGTGGTGAATATGGGGAGAGAGTTAAATCCTGATATTTTCTTGTAATCTTGGGAATTGCAGTTTTTGAAATTGTGAAAGAACTGTGAAATGACAAGCAGTAATTAAAACTAAGTTGATCTAAGTTTTATAATAACCTTGCTCTTAATAATAACTCTCACATTCATTTCAAGTATTTTCTATGCATGAACTTTTATATATACAGTAGAGCATCGATTATCCGACTCAATTGGGGACATTGGTCGGATAACTGAAAAAATCGGATAACCGAAAACAAGGAAAAAAATACATTATTAGTATAGTATATTAGGATATTAGTATATTCCATGTAATTAGTTTATTAGTATATCGCTATTAACCAACTTCACATTGAATTTTCATCTGTGTTTAGCCTAACAAATTTTTTTTAAAAATAATAATCGTTGCTATTTTATCGTTAAAAATTATTTTTAANAAAATTATTTTTATTATTTCGTTTGAATTTTTGAAAATATTCTCGAAAGTTAATTACCTTTAAAAGTGCATGGTTTAATAAAAAAAAATACAAACTGATAAGTACTGATTAGCTTATTTTTATTTCATAGTTTTGTACAACTGTCACTTCTAATCAATACCGTTTTTTTTATAATTAAGTAGACTATGTTTGAATAAATATTGTTCATCTAATTGATTGCCTTTTAATTTTATTTTAACCATTAATAATATACTTGAATAATAATTCTAAATCAGTTCGGCCTAGGTCAAACTAGTTAAGCCTAAAGTGTTTAGGCCAAACTAGATTGTCCTGGGCTAAACTAGTATATCCTGACACACGTAGGTTAAACCCGTTTGGCCTGAAATTGGGTTTGGCTGGTAACATATATAAATAATAATAAATCATAAGTTATTCTTTTCAAAGTTATATCTTTAAAATATTCTCTTTGACTTCACTAACTGCAAACTTAAATCATACATGTTAGAATATTTGTCATTTTATCCATTTGCAATTTGAAAACTTCAGAAACAAGCTATTTCTTTTAGAAATATTATTCTAGAAATATATTCAATATTAATAAAAAGAAAAAATATACAATATAGCTGAGAATCTTTTCCTGCTTTTACATAATATTTTGAACCAGATGTATGATATGTGCATGCAGAACTGTCAGTGTTGCATCTTTTTGCATTCATCACTATTGGTAAAGACAGTTAAAAAAATTTGTTCTTCAGTGGGAAAAACAATGCATCAAGAATCCTGTATGACCATATATATTACATTCTGCCATAATTCTTAACAGTACCTGGCTAGATGTAATCCAGTTAAAAATTTAGAAAAATTAATTTTTATACTTACAGGGCTGTTTTCATGGTAATTTTTAATTTTTTTTATATTTCAAATGATACTTGAAATTTAATAATGATAACTATAAAGATTATGTGAAATTTTTTTTTTCACATTAAAAATTTGTAAAAATAATTTCTTTTAAAAAAATTATATATTTTAATTTATAATTTTAAAAAATTCCTGACAGTTATTTTTGAGTGAAATATAAGATGTGATGTTAGAAAAACATTTTTCAATAATTAATCATTTCATTTAAAATTTGATATTCTAAACATTTCGACCAAATAAATGCAATAATGAATAAATATATAGTAGTTTACTTATCAATAGAGATATTAAAATCAACAGAAATAAGTTTATTTGAAAAGTTTAAGAAAAATATTGATCCATCAAATGATTTAATCACAAAATAAATAATTACAACTGGAATTAAGTTGTTTAACAGAGGGAAAAAAATGTTTTCAATAATGCATATTTTAATTCTTTGAGTGCATCAAATACACTCATTGAAAGTGATCAAAAAGTGTTTGCTTTCTATTGAGTAACTTACTGGTTAAAAATAGTTGGTTTACTTTATATACATATTTGATTATATTGGCTCAAACTGGTAAATGTATCTCCTTATTTATACATAATACATATCCTCTTAACTTATTATAACCATTCTAAATGAATATTTAATATTTTTAATTAGAATAATAATTACAAATGTACCCGCGATTAATTAAATAGTTACATGTAAAATTATCAATATTATGGTTAATATAATTTTAAATAAAAATACCTGTTAATAACAATGAAATAAAGCAGTTTTGTTGTCGTCGAAAAATTGGACATAAAAATATACTTTTTAAAGTTTATTGTATCTTGAATGAAATATCCTTTGGATGCCAGTGTATAATCTCTCTGAACATCTAAAATAAAAATACAAAACCTTACATTGTAAAATAATTTTGAATTCAAAATATTTACAATAGTTATTAAAAAAATCAATTTTTTTGAAGTTATAAATAATTTGATGTTTATATACAGTTAAATTCATAAACATGTTAAAAAAATAAATAAAAAACAGAACTGTTTCTTCAAATTTAAACAGAATTAGTATCAAACATTTTAAAGAAATGTAATAATAAATTGATTCTGCTATGTTTTTTTTATGGTGTTAGTGAATTAAATCATATTATACTCAACTAATACTAGTGTTTAATGCAATGCTGGTGGGTCAAGCTAAAGGTATAGCTACAGAAAAACTACTGTTGTTGTGTGATGTTAATGTACATGTTTGTAGTTTCCTGTGTGACATGTTTAGTAAGGCTGCTTTCTATAATGTGATGTATATTCTATTGTCAAGGTCTAATGTTTCCAGACGTTTGTGTAGTGAATGTGGTATGTTGTCTGTGCAAAAGAGAACTACCTGCACAATAAGTACTCTATCCATTCATCACAGACACTATTTCGAAGGTAAGTTCGAGTATTTGCTAATTTTCTCAGGGTAGTGTTTTTCTTTGTATGTTACGCATGTTTGGAACAGCACATTTTCTTTTGTTTATTAATTATAATTATTATACAAATTTTTTCTGTAAAATAATCTAATTTATGACGTATATAAAAGAGTTATAGTACAACGTTCTATATAAACTTTGTTACAAACTCTGTGAATTAACCTGCATAAGTAGTAATAATATAACAAACGTAACATTTATTTCAAATTTGAATATTAAAGTTCTATGCTATAAATTCTAAATTTATCCAAATCTTTTGTAGTTACTGTGCAATCAAATCAGACCATTTCACATAGTTTGATATTAAAATACACTTTTAATAAACTAGCTTTCATCTTTCATTGATTCTATAAATTGATTCTAGATTGCACATAATAAAATTAGTCATATCTAGCAAAATCTTTAAGCTTGATTCTTAAAGAAAAAATTTGAATTATTTTAAGATCTTATTGTAATAAATTTAAAATTGGCTGTATTTACAAAAACATTTCTTGTTTTTTTTAGAAATGGTATCTTCTGTTATGAATGATCACGTCAATGATGACAACCGATTAATTTGATTAACATGAGATAAAATTTATAAAAATCTTCACACTCAAGTCTCTGGTTAATTAATATCAATAGAAAAAGCATAAAAACAACAAAAGTCATTTCTGTAAATTAATTACTTATACATCTGTTTTATAAATATCCTTAACTAATTTTAGGTACTTTCTTAAATCTTGAATTCTGGATCCCCATGTTTTCTTATGTATCTTAGGTGATATCAATCAATAACTTTCTTAACTGCTTTTTCAATTCCAAAATCTTCAATAAATTGCTTTCCAAATTATTCTTGGCCTAATTTTTCCCAATTATTTAAAATATTTACCCAGTCTCTTTATGTAATTCTTTAAATACCACTAACTTATATTTCAGTGACTCTTACATCATCTATGGAATATATATAACTATTCTATATTTATCAGTTCCTTTTCAATTACATTATCTAAAAAATAGACTTACTCTAGTCTATACTGAGATTTTACAGTTTCAATCTTATTGAGAAGTTTTGAATAAATTCTATTGATTTATCAATTTTTTTTTTACAAATCAATAATAAATTACCCAGATGTCTTTTATAATTTCATCTCTCTTACAAACTGATGCAATATCAAACAAATACTCTCCATTAACATGATAATTAGCAGAGCTCAGGTATTTCTGTCCTAACAATAATTAAATCTCTCAAAAATAATATGACTTGTACACTATTAAATATATTAAAACTGACATTTCTTTAAGCTTGCTTTTGACAATACTTCTCTTAAAAATAAGAATGCTGGTATCAAATAACTTATCAAAATCATTAAGTCATCAAATGACAAAAATTTCAGATACAAAAACTTTTAAAATACAAATATTTAAAACTAAAGATTAAATAGAGTAAACAATACCTCATTATTATGTAAAACAGTATACCAAGATGTAAATATCAACAATAAAATTATGATGTCTTGAATACAGCAAGTGTGCTTTTGCATCATTTCACGTAAGCTATTACTGATAGAAAATGCATGAGCATTTCGAAGATTGAATGGAATGTCTGAAAAGAAAATATAATATTTACAAACAAAAAAGATTTTCAAGTTTCCAGTTATATTCCCCAGACCCCCATCTGCTCTTTGCTTACAGAAGTATTAATTACTTAACTAATTCGGTATGGCTCTGGGCCATACCGAATTAATCTTTTCCTCCAAATTACCATAGAAATAAATTTAATCATTAAATTTACCTTGTTACAGCCTGATAAATAATTCAAAGTTCAATTGGCATATCAAATATTTACTTATGTAATTTGATGGCAGTAATAGTATTTATTTTTATTGAACAACTTATATCTCATTCCTCAAAAATAATAATAATCATTAATTTTAAGCATAAATNCCACCCACGAAAAACCTTTTTAACGAGTGTTATGTCACTATTAAATTCCACAAGTACTTTTGACCTCCACCAAGGTCTGCTTATCACCACCTGAGGCAGACCTCGGTGGAGGTCGAAAGTACTTGTGGAATTTAATAGTGACATAACACTCGTTAAAAAGGTTTTTCGTGGGTGGTCATAATGTTTAGTTTTCTATTTAAAGAACTGAAAACTCTTAAATTCTTATATTTAATCAATTAAACTTTTTATTCCAAAAAAGATATTTCTATATTATGATACTTTGTATTATTCTGCTAGGGTTTCTTCATTTTTTTAATGAAATTATACTGACATACTGTCTTGATTCTCTCTTCATTTAAATTTATGATTTTAGTTTAAACAGGTGTAAGAACACACTATAAATGTATTTAAAAGAATATTAACATACCAAAAAACTTGCAAACCTTTATAATGCAGTCTATTTTTTAACATACCAAACGTTTTTGGTCAAATTAACTTCAAGATCTTGAAGAAGGTTAGTTTATTTGACCGAAAACGTTTGGTACGTTAAAAAATAGACTGCATTATAAAGGTTTGCAAATTTTTTGGTGTATTATAGCAGTGCAGTTAGAGATATAGCGAATATTAACATAATTGAGATTTTCTTAATGATGATGCACATATTTTAAAAATCTTTTTCTAGGATAAAATCAAATATCAGCTTTTACTTCAGGAAATACAGGGTGATTCTAAGTTATTGTTGAGATTTGTGTCCTGTAATTTTTCACCTGAAAAAATAAAGCAAAGCAGCTTACTGAATATGAAAGTACAGCTCAAAACGTTTTATTATATATAGCATCAATATTGCAGAATTTAAAGGATTGAAATTGTTTAGTGGCCTGTACAATTTCAAGCAATAATCAATTTCCCTCCAAGTGTTATCCAACATTTGCAGTGTAACACTATCACGGAAAGAATTCCAAACTTCAGTCTGTTGAGGAAAGTCACAAGGATCTTGTAAATGGTGCCCATCACGTATCCCATGGAAAGAAATCAAGTGGCATAATATTGGACGTACACTGAATTGGTTCACTACACCCAAACTGCACCCAGAAAACGTATGTTGAGAAATTCTTGGATAGTAAGAGTTTGGATGTGGTGGTGTGCCATCTTGCCGAAATGCCACACGTGACCAACGATCTTCCAACCATGGTAACAGATATTGCCGTAGTGTGTCTAGACTAGGTGTCCCCAAAGTGGTCGATAAGAGTTCTCCAAGGGTCGATTAATACCAAAGAAGATCAATTAAACTGTAGGAAAAAAATTGAATATTCCAATAAAAATTTGAAATATGGATATGATCAACATTACTGACTACCCTAGTTATAACTTGAGTTTTGCCTTAGCCTACACCGCTTTAAGCATGTGTTACTCTGTTTTCACGCATCTGGCAACTGTACTAGTGCTGCAAACATGTTATGAACACTGGTAGTTCATTATACACAGACATATGTTGCACTGTTACACTCTGTTAGAGTTGTCACTAAGTATTTTATACCTAAATGTAGATATTTTGTCCTTTACAGAGAAAATATTGTAATATATTGAAAATCATTAATATAGTACAGAAGCGTTTGCAAGGAAAAAATGTTACAATTATTATGGCCTTTCAAGTAAAAATGGAGCTATTTAAATCTTCGCTGGCACAATCCGATTTTAAATATTTTTCAAACTTGCAAGTACTAAAAGAAAATGAAAAGGTTTCCGACCGTGATTTGCAGATATATATTAAACATCTTGATAAATTAAGAGAAGACTTTAAAGCACGTTTCGAAGACTCGGAGAATATGCATGTTCCCGAATGGTTTGCTAATGCATTTGATATAAAAATAGATAATGAAAGTAGTGAACCTGGCTTAGAAGATGAACTGAGTGAGATATATGTAGATTTCAAAGCTAAAGCATTGTTTAAAAATAAAAACCTCAGTGAATTTTGGAGCAATAACAATATTGTCCTAAATATCCCAAGCTCAGAGCAGAAGCCGAACCTTTCTTACTTGCATTCCCAACTTCATACATGGTTGAAGCTGGTTTTATCCACGTGAACGCAATTTTGACAAAACAGAGGAACAGATTGAACTTGGAAAACCATGGTGATTTGCGACTAAAACTTACCAATTTTCAACCGTATATCAATAATCTTGCTGCTTCTCTTCAGACACATCCATCCCACTAATATCAACTATTTTAATAAAAAGGCATGTCAACATATTTTTAAGGCATTCAGTAGTAGTAGTAGTAGTAGTAGTAGTAGTAAAATGACAGTAAAAGGTTTTTTCATCTGATATAACTTATGTTATGTTTTCAAAGATAAGTGTGTATTTTACGTATTATGACATGTATGGTTTAAGAACTATAGGCAAATTTCCATCTATCCATAATTTTGCTATTATTTTTTAAGATTATAAATCAGTGGAAAATATCTCCTTTTTCTGTTAATGTTATTGGGTGGATTTTTAAGATATGGGAACTATAAATTCTTTTGTTGGGTTGTTATGCAGGTCTCCTTATCGCTTAACATTACAAATGAAAAAATGATTTAATGTTTTTGTTAAATACTTAATCTGGGGGTCGATAAGAAGGCAAATATTTCATAAAGGGGTCGACGGGATAAAAAGTTTGGGGACCCCTCATCTAGACAGATTGTCTCTGTTGCTATTTTTCCACAAAGAAAAGGGGTACTAAAACATCTGAACATGCCAAATAAAACTTTTAATTATACTTTCATGTTCTGTAAGCAGTTTTATTTCATTGTTTCTGGTTGGAAAATTACATGACACAGAAACTTCAACAATAATTTAGAATCATCCTGCCTATCATTTAGGCTTTCATAATTAACACATTTTCAAAAAGACTCGATCTACTAATTCCATACTATTGAATTTTATTTATAAAGCATTATTTTGTTATTTCAGTCAGGTATTCTCAACCCTTTCTGTAGTGATACCAAACAGGAGTTAATAATACAGCATTTTCTCAATTCTGAGACACTTGTTTCACACTAACAAAATGATACATTATGAATAACATATCACATTGTTTACTTGTAGCAATAGACATTTTTGGCTATAATATGCAAGGTTCACACAAGCATCAGTTCACATAAGCATTGTTGGAGAGCATTTAATTTAAAACACTTATGATTTTTTTTCTTCTGTTAAAAAAATCTTAATTTAACTTGAAACTTGTGGTTTGTCTTAAATCAATCATAATTTCCTCATTTCTATGTTAAGTAAAAAAAACCCATTAAATTTTACTATATAATTAAGTCATATTATATTAAACTTGTCCATCAACCCACAGGTATCATTAGTAACCAAGTTGGGAACTCCTGCTTTGGATTTAATTGAAAACTGCTGTCATTTGTAAGCAGAATAAAATTTGATTGTCTCAAATGTTTTAGAAAGGTTTATTTACAGTAAACTCAGTTTTTATTTTATTAGTCTGTCTCTAACAAAATCATATATCAAAAATAATCTATTTATAGATCACAAAGCTTTAGTAAATTTATCAAAATGCTCAGAAAATAGCTGATTAGAAGCATAAAATGGTTTATATAACTGAGCATTTTTGATCAAACACAAAGTTATGCATTTGGTACAGTAGACTCGTGATTACCTGGCTTAACGTAAAGGATGGCCGAGCCAGATAACACAGAGATTGAAAATAAGGCATATCCTGTATGGTCGAGCACGTCGGTGCATCTCATACACTTGTTTTATGGGTACATGCGATAATGTTTTAATATGACATTTTCGGCTAAAATAGGCTGGTAAGACATCTGCAATTACCATGGCACACTATTCATGAAATAACCATATGTTTTACAAAAGCTTTTATGATTGCAATTTTATAACATGGCTGATCGGAAAGATGATGGTGAGTTTACTGTATGACGCTTAATTACTAACACTGATGCTACCCAGTATATAGTGTGAAAAAAACATTTTGTAATTACACTGTAATTATTACAGAACTTTTCTATGCTAGATATTGAGTGGTATCAATCAGGGATGGGGAGTCGATGCAAAAATATGTGACTCCCGACGAGTCGGTACTTTAATTATCTGACAAATTTTTAAATTCTACTGTAATATTAAACTAAAAAAAATGAAAAAATAATTTCAAATGTAATTGTAAGATTATGGTTTATTTATTTATTCTGCCAATCAAAATCTGCTGAATTTCTAGAATAAAATAGAGTATCAAAATGTAAATTTGGATAAATATATTTCAGATATTTATTTTGTTTTATGCAGCATAAGATTTTTATCATTATGCCATTTTACATAAATTTTTAGAATTTGACCTTAGAAAGTACTCAAATATGCAACTTGAAAAAGATGACGATTTAGTTTTATTGACATTAAAAAAAAATGATATTTTTAATGTGTGTGTGTTAAATAAAAAACTGAATTTTCTTTTTTGAGTTAAAATTCATGATGTATGTCTTGTCATCCAGCCTAAGGATAAAACTGGTCAAATGGATAAACTGCTGAATGTCCATAGTTGGTCGACCAGATGTGGAGTTTTTCGGGTTTTCTTCGCACATCTAACGCCTAAATAAGGGTCAGATTCCATTGAAAATCCTGGCAGGAGACTTCCCTCTTGGCAGAGCACCCTTGCATTCTGTTGCCAAATCCCACCAACCATCATCTCCGTATATAAGAATGTAAAATAAAATTCTTATATTATGTAATTTGGCAGAATAATGTATTGAAGACAATTGTATAGTTATTAAACTTTTTCAGAATTTACACTATTTATCACATAAAACAATCTTTTTTCTTTCTTACTGTTTTTCATCTGAATCAAAAAGGAATATTTTGAACAGATGCATGAACTTATATTCAAAAATCATATATTACTATATATTTTAAGAACATATATGTTCAAATAAATTTAGTTGATTCTTAAAAATAAACTCCACAAGGGGAGAGGGGAAAAAATTAAATTTATAATGCTGATTTGTTGATGATATTTTTAACTAAATAATTCATCAATCTCTCATTATACATTGCAATGTAACAGGAATATTTTAAATTGCTTTCTCATGTATCATTCTTCTTAGACCTTAGTTTTTCCTTTCTTTTTTTGTACAATAATTATGCACATAACTATTTTAAAGACAAAAATACATTAAGAGCTCAAATTTTATTATTAGACCTGATTTTTATAAAATTTTTTAAATTATTTTTCAGAGATATTATTATTATTTAGATAATGCTAAATTATTATTAGCTTTAGCTGGTGGAATTGTAATTATGAGGACTAAGGCATTATATAAAAGGAATTCTCTAAATTTTTATATAAAATTACATGATATATTTATTATACATTTCATAACATCTCTCATTTTGATAAATTTTAGATGATAAAAAAAGGCAAAATTATAACATACAAAATTACATTTTCAAAAATATAAACCTGTCTAGTCCCAAGATCAAATCCTTTTACTAATGTGTGAAACTGCTATAAACTTTTTTAATACTCACACTATAAAAAAAACACATTCGCATCTAACATGGCAATTAGAGATGCTACTGAATGTTCTAATATTTTAAAACAACAGAAACAATGTTAAGAGATTGCTTGCCATTCTAAAGGACCTATTTACACTTTGATATATGATTCATATTTACAGACTGTCATTAAAATTACTTAATATTCGTCAGTGAAACATTTTGTTAATTCACGTGAATTGCAGTAGAAAGAATAATATATTTACTACTGCAAGTCATATATTCATTTTTTAAAAGTTAACATTACACTAAAAAGTTTTTGATAGAATTTTAAACATATAAATATTGACGAGTTCAAGTAAAGTAAAATTGTTGGCTTTTTTCATTACTTATAAAACTTACCAAATATGCTGTCTTTGAAGATAAACAGAAATTCCATATCAAAACAAAAATATTTAATCTAAAAATTACCCATAAATAATTAATTATTAACAAAAAACTAGTTCAAATCATTTCTAGATACAATGGTAAGCAACCCATAGAATTTTTCATGCAGTTTGTGATATAATTTTGCTGTTGATATCCACATCGTATTGTTGTTCTTTTTATTTACCCAGTAACAAAAATCACATACAGCAAATGGCAAGACCTACATATATTTGTGCATAATATGTTCAGAAACCAACTCAAATTAAGATTAGAGAGCTGTTTTCTCACTGAAATTAAAAACCATTTTTAGCCATTATAGCATTTACATTTTTGTTTTGTTTGAATTAGCCTTCCTACAAAAAATATGTTGCTCACCACTAATCTACAGCCAGAACTTTTGCTGGCTTTTCAAATATATTCTTCAATTTTAATTCTTATATCCATATTTGTTAAAACCAAGTTCAATCATACCTAATAAGTGCAATAATATTATTATCCTTTCTACCTCTTTAAAAATTTATTGGTTATTAGTAAATCAAATGATCTGAATAGAAGAAGTTGAACCAAAGTTTTGATACATATCTTGAAAAGTATCTTATTATACTTTGTCCAATATAAGATGAATAGTAATGAGCATAATTTGCATTTCAGTATATATGTTACCGGCCAAACGAGTTTATCCTACGCATGTCAGGATAAACTAGTTTAGCCCAGGACAATCTAGTTTGGCCTAACTACTTTAGGCTTAACTAGTTTGACCTAGGCCGAACTGATTTAGAATTATTATTCAACTATATTATTAATGGTTAAAATAAAATTAAAAGGCAATCAATTAGATGAACAATATTTAGTCAAACATAGTCTACTTAATTATAAAAAAACGGTATTGATTAGAAGTGACAGTTGTACAAAACTATGAAATAAAAATAAGCTAATCAGTACTTATCAGTTTGTATTTTTTTTTATTAAGTCATGNTAAAATAATAATATTTCCCATAATTGTCTTTAATTTCTAATATAAGAAATTAATATATATTAATATATTCTTTTGCATTAATTCTTTCTAAATCATAGTTATTATTGAATTGTCAATTTATCTTATTAATTGATAATTTGATGACATTATTTAGTAAACAATTATTCATATTGTAAGAAACAATATTTTCTAATAGTAACTAAAACCTCTATTAGCTAAAGTGAAATTCTACATCTAAACTAATATGAAATTATATATCATTGGTGTTCAGTGATAACATTCAGTAATTTTGATATATGATCTAGCTCCAAGTTAATATTAACTTAGAGCTAGATCTATAAGAAGAAATAATATTTTTTGTGTTGGAATTATTAAAACTGTTAGGGATCTTTTGCTTCTACATCCTCTGTATTTTTTTACAGGTGAAGAGTAATTTTCGAACAGCAATCACCATTCCAGAAAAATCGTGGTCACGATTCCGTGACATATTTGCAGACTATGTTGATAAGATGAAAGAGTTGACAGAGAAGACGTCAGAAGGTGGGAAATGATGGTGCAACTTCGTGAGCCTAAGTAAAAATTGGACTCTTGCAGAACCAGAAGTAGTACAAGGGGCATGTGTCTTTGCATTATTGACAACATGGGACTGTTGTGCTGCTCCCAGTGAATGAGGGTGTCAACTATAATTGTGAGCTGACAAAAACCACCCATTCGTCTGGCCATGACTGCTTTACTTTGTACATGTTCTTGTAAGTAATCCACCGGTACGACGCTGACTTGTTTCTGTGTAGCATTCATGCAAGATGTGATCCAGAACTCTTGTGGTGCCACACCATTCGGTTTCTCGTCCCATATTCCTGGGGATCTCATCATTCTTTGTCAGGTGAGTTGATGAGGTCCTCAGGTATCTTAAGCTGGTGATAGCACCATTCCCTTGTACAGTGAGGTGATGGATTGTCCTCACCAATCTTTTTGTGTATTAAGGTGATAAAAACTTCTGTCCGGCTTTCAAATCAGATGATGTCAACTTTTTCTTGTACTGTTAAAAATTGGGGTTTGTTGGTCTCCAACTTGACAATGTCACCATTTCCTTGTAAAGTATAATGACGACATTCTCAAGTTGAGTAGCCAGGTGTAGTCACCATTCCTTATACTTTGTGGTGATGAGTTTTTAGAGGAAAAATGTCAGGCTTGCTTTGCAATAGCCTCTAAATCCTCCTTGTTTTCCAAACTTTAGAAGTTGGACTTTTCTTACATTGTTACACATCGACAAATGGCAAGATTCGTTGCTCTTCTTCAGGGATCAAAACCTGATGAGTAATGTAAATTTAAGGAGAAGTTTAAAAAATATTTGCATAAAAAAGATAAAAAAAATATTACATGTTAATGTTGAAAAATGTTTTTGTACAAATTTCACTTGCTGAGACCATCATGGTGTAGATCCACAGTCCCTGGGAAGTAGAGAGATCAGTCCAGGCATTATTGTGTATGTGTAGTGTTCACGGATGATATCGACATCAAATTGTATAGTATGTGGCTGACCATGAAGGAGTGTAGCAAGATAAAAGAAAAAATTGGCAATCTTCAAAAGCTATCACTAATGCCTCTGGGCAGTTCAATGGTGTATTATAGTGATATCTACACAGTTAACTGGGTAACATCTGCACTTCTCATCGCCCACAATATAGGGATTATGTGGGAAGTTCTTGCAAGCTTAAGTATTGTTAATTTGGTGTAAGCAGATGATCAGTGTTTCTTAACTTTTGAGTAAGTCCATGCTTAGCTTGTGGACGTTTCTGTAGCTAAAGTGGCCAAACTTGAGAAATATCCCTGTTTATGGCTTCATTTGTGTTAGGGAAGGCAGTAAGTTGCAAGCTAAAAGGTGTTGGAAATAGAACAATTAAAAATATATATATAAAAAAAAAGATATACTCTTAGCACTTTCACTGCCATTTTGCAAGTGAGGTTGATTTTGATTTGTGGAGGGTTGATGTTTGACCGCATGTTTCCTACTCGTGGTAGTTGATTGTTCTTGTTGTTATCTTGTTGTAGATTTTTTTCTCCTCTTAAAAAAATGTCAGACATTACTCTGGTCAGTAATATGCTTTTTATTTGTAATTTGGTTCTTGTAAAGCTTGCAAAATATTGAAAATTATAGCAAGAAAAAATTGAGTGCTTTATTATTTGCATTTTTAAAATTTTTTAAAACTAGAGGTCTTCATCTAAAATAAGTGATATGCATTGTATAAATTATTGGTTGGTTGGCAATTTGATGAAGACCTTTAGATAAAAAGCTAAGCTTATTTTTGTGATGTTATCTGCATGATTTTTGTCAAGAGAATATAATGTAGATATAAAAAAAAGAAATTTATGTAATTTTAGATTTATAATTATACATGTTATTAATTTTGTTTCAACTTATTTACAACCATGCTTCTGCCATTGCAAGGGTTGGTAGTCAGTCAGTGGTGAAGTTGTGATTATGGTGTTGTCTATTTGGAAAAAAAAATGGTAATTACAGAGGTGCTAAGTTTGCTGTTTATTCCTGCTGTTGCCCATTGATTGAATTATTCTCTTTAGTTATATAATATGTGGCATGAACAGACCCATCGGCTAAGGCCAACATGCACCAGACCCCTCCGGAACGTTTAAGGGATTTTAAACTGACATACAAAAATAAGAAATTTCACTAAACAGTTGCTTGCCTCCTGACAGATTTACTGGTAATTGGCATCTGCAATTATTTTAGTAGGCAATGTTGCAAAAGTATTTTTTTAATTTTTTTTTCAGGGGAGTGTTTAGACACTGGAGAAATTTCTTGTGAAAATAGAATTTTAAAAAATTATAATGGGATTGAGAGGGAGTCAATGGAGTTGTATTGGTGTTTTGCATAATCAAGCCTCCAGTTCAATATCCCTCCTCCCCTCAATGGCTGTTTGGTAGGATTTATCTTTGACTTCCATGAAATATGGAAAATTGGTTAACTGACATTTTTTCAGTCCATAAACTATGTACTGTAGCACTTGAGTAACAAAACTATGTGAATATATAATTGTTGAGGTATAAATAGGAGTGGTAACTTGTTGGTTTCAGTTGATGGAAGAAAAGATGATACGATGCCTTCATTCAGTGTAACTTACAACAGGATGGCACGGTGGCCGTCTGAAGATTTGATTAAAACATGAATTGTCACTGGTACTAGTTGACTCCTGTTGATATTTTAGTGATATTGTTCTTTATTGTCTCAGTCTGCTGGATTCATGCAATTGATTCACATTTTCAAGTTTTAAAATAATGCATATCATCTGATAAAAACACAAAATTCTAAAAAAAAAAACTTTTTTAGAAATGGTCTTTATTTAAACATTTTAAGAAAGTTATATTACAATAATATATTTATGTTAGTGTGTCATATCAATCTCAAAAACTAAGGTTAAAAAATTTTTGATATTGATAAATGTTTATTTTCTATATATAATCTATATCAAAATTATAAAATTTAAGTTTGGCACCAAACAAAATACATACGTGTAAAAAATTTCCTAAAAATAATTTTAAAAAAAATGAGAAACAAAAACATGTTGATAATATTGAATTAATTGTTTAATTTCCAACTTTCAAATCTGAAGACTCTGGCTTGGAATGGTATCAGTTGCGTACCCAGATGCATGAAAAGAATGAAGTCTTTTCTTCGTGTACACATAACATGATGCATGCTCAAGTTGCATTCCTACTTCAAATGTATGTAACATGGAATAAACAACAAGAATTGCTTATGTGAATGTAATATCTTATACTGTGATAGAATAACTAATTAAAACAATTTTTATTAAGTCCTGTAGAAATTTAACTGTGGAATTTTATCAATAGCTGCAGGTTGATAATGATAAGATTTTTTTAATAACTAATATATGTTTAATTTTTAAAAATTAAAAAAAAAAAAACAAAAAGTTCACATAGTAAAGAAGAAAATTGTTACTCATTCCAGTACTCATGACAAAACTCCCTTTGGAAAGTTATCGGATCATGTCATACATATTTATTTTGATAAGAAAAAAAATGTTTTGCTATTCGAGGCTAAGGAAAAGCATGCTTGGATAAAAAAAACATTATTAAAAAAATAAGAAGTAACATCCATAATTTAAATTTTGGAATATGAAAATAAAAATTTACTGTGATTTATAGTTCTAGGTTGGATATTTTGGTAGATTTCAACCTAACAAAAGCTTGCCATTGTTTCAAAATTCACATATTTGGAAATTCTTCTAACTCTGTTATGTTTTTCTGATGAATTCATTTATCAATATAATCATAAAACTAAAAAAAAAAAAGAAAAAGAAAAATTACACAGTGGACT
Organism: Centruroides sculpturatus; assembly: GCF_000671375.1. Classification (NCBI taxonomy): domain Eukaryota; kingdom Metazoa; phylum Arthropoda; class Arachnida; order Scorpiones; family Buthidae; genus Centruroides; species Centruroides sculpturatus. The sequence goes on along the minus strand of NW_019384584.1, from coordinate 577,693 downwards.
TTAGGTACCATATATGTTATCGTGTGGAATGTTCTGCTGCAGTATCAGTACAGATCTTCAGTTCAATGTGCAGCTTTAATTTATACTAATTAGAACTGTAAATATGTATTTGTTACATGTACATTAAAGTTATATTGGGGAGTTACGTCTTAAATGCTTGAAAATATTATTAGAATTACAGTATTATTTGTAAATTCTTGAATTTTATCTTCTAAAGAGAAATTTTTAATGTATAATATCAGTTTTAGATGATCATAATGATTTTAAAAAAGAAATATAAAAAAAATTTTTTTATCTTGTCTTCTAGCATTTAGCTTTCATTTTATTGAGAAATATATATATATATTTTTTTTAATTTTATTTTAATTTTTTTTAAGCTAATTGTCACATCATACCTAGTTAAAAATTCTTTTTTGAAAATCTGATTTTATAAAAATCAAATTATAAATTCCTAATACAAAATTTTACACTTAAATCAAACAATGACTTTAGTATTATTTTACTGTGTTAATTTATTATCTTATTTTAGAGACATTTAAAGTGAATTTGTGCAATTTTTAAAAAACAAAATCTTAAAAATTCCCTTTTTTAATTAAAAAAAATGTACAAATGGTTTAGCAAATAAAACAGTGACATTAAAAAAGACAGATTTTGAATCGTTTAACTCCTAATTCATTCGAGCTTATTTTTATTTGTTGTTTCGGAAACAAACAAAAAAAAACATTGTTTAATCAGAGATTAATAATTAGATATTTTAGAAACATTTTAGGGATAATACAGAGTAAATGTAAAAAGCTTTTTAGTACCAAAATTACTCAGATTATCACTTGATGTCAATTTATTTAGACATACGAAACAGTGGATATTGTATGCTTAATGTCTGACAGAAGTAATTATCATAGAAATTTAATAAATATGGATCAATATTTAAAAAAAACTGAAATTTTTCAATAATGGTATATGATTTCTCACACTACACATAAACATTCTAACAACAAATAGCTGTAAATCTATAAAACAAACAAATTTCTCAAAAAACAATGCTGCAATAAATGCCAATGCTGAGAATAATATCAAAATTACTTCACATTTTTTTAATTGATGTTTCGTAGCAATTTAGTTTAAAAATTTTATACAAGTCTTAGCGATTTATTAATGTTTATAATATTTTTAAATATTTATTTACTCAATCTATATGCAGTATACGTTGAATAGCAAAATGCTCTGCATCGCATAAACTTTATGAGAATTTTGTATGCGTTGTCGATTTTCAGTAGAGCACCAATGAATATTCGGTTTTCACTTTCTATATATATATATATTTGTAGTTTTGTTGATTGTGGTAGCCTTTTTTTTGTTACGTAGTTTATTTCCTTATTTAAAACTTTCAATTTCATCTGCATCCTTCTCCTTATCGATATTCAGAAAAACCTTTTCCATTTCAGAATAGACAATCTCTCGAGTATCCATCCAATTCTGAAACTCACACTGTACATACTTGTGTTGTGTGTGTACTGTAGTATATGATGTAAATATTTAAAAGTAAAGATGTATGTAACTTTTATTGGAGATCTTTTACAGTAAAATATATAAAAAGGATCTACTGTATTTTTAACTTTTATAAGAAGCTACATACTAACTTCCTCTCAATTTAATGATTATACGCTGCCGATTAGATAAAATTAATAATGAAAGGTACGACTAACATCACGATTACAATACACTTAATTTTATCTAATCAACAAATTCAATACACTTCTTTTTCATATTAAGAAATTTACTTAAATAATTAATATACAAATATTCCTAATAATAATTACATGCAGATTGAAACTGATATTAAATATTAATTATTGGTCTCTGATTTAGACCTCTTAAAAACTCCAAAGAAGCAGTAGCAATTTAAAACTGCCATACAAATATAATTTCATCTTAAAAGGGAAGATCCAATAATTTAATTCCAGAATCTATGTTTTAAAATTAAATTTTGGTAAAGAATTAATTCAGTAAGCAGAGAAAAAATCATAAAATAAAAAACTGAAGAGAAATTATTTTTAATAATAATTCAAAGTTAAAAGTTTAAAAAGTTCATACATGATTCAACTGTATATTTAATAATAATTTCTTTATAATTTCTTCATGCATAAATTTATATACAATATCATGAAAATTATGTAAAAATAAAAATTACTTGAACATATGAAAGAAACTCGAGTGGGTGAAAAATTAAATCAGAAAACTTTTACAAATGACGACAAGAATTTTGTAGAAATATGAGGATTTCGTGTTCTGGTTTATTTAAATAAATCTTTTGTATTATTTTGTTCCTTTTTTTATAATTTTCTTTTTTGATCCAATTGCCTTTAGAACAGGAATTCACATATACCACAGAATATTTTCAATGAAAAACCTAAAAACAGTCAATACATTATTTTTATAGAAATATGTATTTAGTTATAATGAGGAGAATTATACAGTAATTGTATGACTTTTCATTACAAATATCATCTTACTTTGTTTAATATTAAATTGTCAAATCAAAATGGATAAACCTAACAAATAATAACAATAGAATTAATGCTTGCTACTACTTGTTTCTCTTCCAACTTCTGACATGACTTATGAGGTTAATATTAAAGACTTTAACTACGCAAGTTAATCTACAAATTTTGCTGTTTTGAGCCATTAAGTGTGAATGCATTTTACTTAGTTTATAGTTTCCTCACCCATTAATTAATACTTTCTCTAGTACAGATGTGAAGTATCAGAGTGTAGTAGTCCTCCGACGTGGTCGTACAGGTAGGTTCTAAAATCGGTCCATTAATCCGAGAAGAAAAANAGTTTTGCCTAAATACTTTAGGCTTAACTAGTTTGACCTAGGCCGAACTGATTTAGAATTATTATTCAAGTATATTATTAATGGTTAAAATAAAATTAAAAGGCAATCAATTAGATGAACAATATTTATTCAAACATAGTCTACTTAATTATAAAAAAACGGTATTGATTAGAAGTGACACAATACTTGTACAAAACTATAAAATAAAAATAAGCTAATCAGTACTTATCAGTTTGTATTTTTTTTTATTAAGTCATGCACTTTTAAAGGTAATTAACTTTCGAAAATATTTTCAAAAATTCAAACGAAATAATAAAAATAATTTTTAAAGCCAAACTAAAATTAAAAATGAACTTATTTGTGCTTCTTAGTGTAACATATAAAATATTTAATCTTTTATTTATTTTTACAGGGTGTACTGTGGCGGCATTTCGAATTACACAAAATCATTTTTTTTTTATACTGGCACCTTTAGTAGCACAATTTTTGGTACAGGTGCACCTCACAAAACCTTGTCCTGTTCCAATGTTTGGTAGCTGCAGTTGTTAGTGAGATTTGAACATCTTGATTAACATCACTTTCTTGTAGAAATTTTTTAGTACAAGGGTTGAATTCAGTTGTGTAATAAACAAATATTTTGTTTTGACCAAATTACATAACATACTTATGCTTTTTAGACCAAACAAAACGGCGTTTAACATTGCGCTTTTTTTTCTTCGAAGATCGTTATCAGGCCTTTATTATAATTAAATATTATACAAAAATCCTATCTGAAAATATTCATAAAACTGGAAAATTTCTTTCAAATATTAAAACAATATTCATCGAAATCAGTTCAGATTTGACAGTGAAATGGAGTAACATGGTCATTAAAAAAGAATTTCTTTTTTTGAAGTAATTTGAAAAAAAATAAATAATAAAATGCGTAACTAACCTGCAATAGAGTGTCTGCAATATTCCATGCTTAGTTCCAATTTTGTACAGGCCATCATTGTTTATTTCAAGAACAACGCCAATAACATTTCTTAGGTCGCCCCTTCCTCTGTCTACATCAGGAATCGGCACAGTCACATTATCTCCCACTTTAGCTGGTGGATGCGATTTGTCAGAAGCAGATTTCATTTTTTTTTGCCTGTTTCTGAAGGTTTTCAGCAGCTGTTTGTCTTGCCTTTTGGATATCATCACCAATTTTAGAAGTTTCGATATCATTACAATCACTATCATCTCCTGAATTATTGTGATCATTTGTATGTCTATGGGTTAAATCAGTTTCAATAAGTTTTTGAACGTCATCTTCATCTTGAATATCCTTTATTATTTCTGGTGGTAGTGATGTCGTTGAAAGACCAACTCTGGGTTCAACTCCAAACATAGCTTTGTAAGGCGATTGTTTTATGCCCGAATGATAGGCCCTATTTTTCATAAATTNGCTGTAAAATATTATACAAAAACTTATCTGAAAAAAATTCATAAAACTTGAAAACCTCTTCCAAATATAAAAACAATAATCATCGAAATCAGTTCAAATTTGACAGTGAAATAGAGTAATATGATCATTAAAAAAAGAATTTTTTTTTTGAAGTAATTTGAGAAAAAATAAATAATAAAATGCATAACTAATCTGCAATAGAGTGTCTGCAATATTCCATGCTAAGTTTCAATTGTGTACAGGCCATCATTATTTATTTCAAGAACAACACCAATAACATTTCTTAGGTTGCCCCTTCCTCTGTCTACATCAGGAATGGGCACAGTTGCATTATCTTTCACTTTAGCTGGCAGATGCGATTTGTCAGAAGCAGATTTCATTTCTTTTTTTTTCTGCCTGTTTCTGAAGGTTTTCAGCAGCTGTTTATCTTGCCTTTTAGATATCATCACCAATTTTAGAAGTTTCGGTATCATTACCATCATGATCATCTCCCGAATCATTGTGATCATTTGTCTGTCTATGGGTTAAATCAGTTTCAATAAGTTTTTGAAGGTCATCTTCATCTTAAATATCCTTTATTACTTCTGGTAGTAGTAATGTCGTTGAAAGACCAGCTCTGGGTTCAACTCCAAACATAGCTTTGTAAGGCAATTGTTTTATGTCCAAATGATATGTACAATTTATGAAAAACAGGGCCTACCTCAAGCCTTCTGACCATTTAGTCAATTGATTATCTTTTAGCCAACAACTGATCATGTTCTCGACGTCTTGGTTGGCTCTCTCGACAGAGCCCTGACTTTGGCTGTGCCGTGGTTTTCCATGCACTAGCTTAAGTTCTGGCCAAAGACTCATCATTTCACATATAATACGATTGACGAATTCTCTTCCATTGTCTGACTGCAAAATATATGGGGCACCTAGCTTCAAAAATGTCATTCAAATGGTAGGCTACTTCTTCAGCTCATTTAGATTCCAAAGCACGAAGCAAAATAAACTTGGTTTAGTGGTCTTGGTAGACCATGATAAATTTAAACTTTCCATCAGGTTGAATCTGAAAATCAATGAGATCCACTTGGCATCTACTGTTCATTTGAGAATGTAAAATTGGCTTAGAAACTAAACCTCTCTTTTTTTTCGTCTTCTTTTCTTGACATGTTACACACATAGATAAATAAAGGTTAATCATCAGTTTTGTGACATTAGCATATTTTAAAGATGTCTCAACCAATAATCTGTCATGTCCGTCGTGTCTGACAGCTCTGTGAGCTGCATCAATAACATCACAAAGAAAAAAAGCACAATGTTAAACGCTGTTTTGTTTGGTCTGAAAAGCATAAGTATGTTATGTAATTTGGTCAAAATAAAGTATTTGTTTATTACAGAACTGAATTCGATCATTATACTCAAAAATTTCTAAAAGAAAGTGATGTTAATCAAGATGTTCAAATCTCACTAAGGACTGCAGCTACCAAACATTCAGTTGGAACAGGACAAGGTTTTGAGATTCACCTGTATAAAAAACTGTGCTACAGTAAGTGCCAGTGTAAAAAAAAATGGATTTTGTATAATTCGAAATGCAGCCACAGTACATCCTGTAAAAATAAATAAAAGATTAAATTTTTAATTTTAGTTTGACTCTAAAAATTATTTTTATTATTTCGTTTGAATTTTTGAAAATATTCTCGAAAGTTAATTACCTTTAAAAGTGCATGGTTTAATAAAAAAAAATACAAACTGATAAGTACTGATTAGCTTATTTTTATTTCATAGTTTTGTACAACTGTCACTTCTAATCAATACCGTTTTTTTTATAATTAAGTAGACTATGTTTGAATAAATATTGTTCATCTAATTGATTGCCTTTTAATTTTATTTTAACCATTAATAATATACTTGAATAATAATTCTAAATCAGTTCGGCCTAGGTCAAACTAGTTAAGCCTAAAGTGTTTAGGCCAAACTAGATTGTCCTGGGCTAAACTAGTATATCCTGACACACGTAGGTTAAACCCGTTTGGCCTGAAATTGGGTTTGGCTGGTAACATATATAAATAATAATAAATCATAAGTTATTCTTTTCAAAGTTATATCTTTAAAATATTCTCTTTGACTTCACTAACTGCAAACTTAAATCATACATGTTAGAATATTTGTCATTTTATCCATTTGCAATTTGAAAACTTCAGAAACAAGCTATTTCTTTTAGAAATATTATTCTAGAAATATATTCAATATTAATAAAAAGAAAAAATATACAATATAGCTGAGAATCTTTTCCTGCTTTTACATAATATTTTGAACCAGATGTATGATATGTGCATGCAGAACTGTCAGTGTTGCATCTTTTTGCATTCATCACTATTGGTAAAGACAGTTAAAAAAATTTGTTCTTCAGTGGGAAAAACAATGCATCAAGAATCCTGTATGACCATATATATTACATTCTGCCATAATTCTTAACAGTACCTGGCTAGATGTAATCCAGTTAAAAATTTAGAAAAATTAATTTTTATACTTACAGGGCTGTTTTCATGGTAATTTTTAATTTTTTTTATATTTCAAATGATACTTGAAATTTAATAATGATAACTATAAAGATTATGTGAAATTTTTTTTTTCACATTAAAAATTTGTAAAAATAATTTCTTTTAAAAAAATTATATATTTTAATTTATAATTTTAAAAAATTCCTGACAGTTATTTTTGAGTGAAATATAAGATGTGATGTTAGAAAAACATTTTTCAATAATTAATCATTTCATTTAAAATTTGATATTCTAAACATTTCGACCAAATAAATGCAATAATGAATAAATATATAGTAGTTTACTTATCAATAGAGATATTAAAATCAACAGAAATAAGTTTATTTGAAAAGTTTAAGAAAAATATTGATCCATCAAATGATTTAATCACAAAATAAATAATTACAACTGGAATTAAGTTGTTTAACAGAGGGAAAAAAATGTTTTCAATAATGCATATTTTAATTCTTTGAGTGCATCAAATACACTCATTGAAAGTGATCAAAAAGTGTTTGCTTTCTATTGAGTAACTTACTGGTTAAAAATAGTTGGTTTACTTTATATACATATTTGATTATATTGGCTCAAACTGGTAAATGTATCTCCTTATTTATACATAATACATATCCTCTTAACTTATTATAACCATTCTAAATGAATATTTAATATTTTTAATTAGAATAATAATTACAAATGTACCCGCGATTAATTAAATAGTTACATGTAAAATTATCAATATTATGGTTAATATAATTTTAAATAAAAATACCTGTTAATAACAATGAAATAAAGCAGTTTTGTTGTCGTCGAAAAATTGGACATAAAAATATACTTTTTAAAGTTTATTGTATCTTGAATGAAATATCCTTTGGATGCCAGTGTATAATCTCTCTGAACATCTAAAATAAAAATACAAAACCTTACATTGTAAAATAATTTTGAATTCAAAATATTTACAATAGTTATTAAAAAAATCAATTTTTTTGAAGTTATAAATAATTTGATGTTTATATACAGTTAAATTCATAAACATGTTAAAAAAATAAATAAAAAACAGAACTGTTTCTTCAAATTTAAACAGAATTAGTATCAAACATTTTAAAGAAATGTAATAATAAATTGATTCTGCTATGTTTTTTTTATGGTGTTAGTGAATTAAATCATATTATACTCAACTAATACTAGTGTTTAATGCAATGCTGGTGGGTCAAGCTAAAGGTATAGCTACAGAAAAACTACTGTTGTTGTGTGATGTTAATGTACATGTTTGTAGTTTCCTGTGTGACATGTTTAGTAAGGCTGCTTTCTATAATGTGATGTATATTCTATTGTCAAGGTCTAATGTTTCCAGACGTTTGTGTAGTGAATGTGGTATGTTGTCTGTGCAAAAGAGAACTACCTGCACAATAAGTACTCTATCCATTCATCACAGACACTATTTCGAAGGTAAGTTCGAGTATTTGCTAATTTTCTCAGGGTAGTGTTTTTCTTTGTATGTTACGCATGTTTGGAACAGCACATTTTCTTTTGTTTATTAATTATAATTATTATACAAATTTTTTCTGTAAAATAATCTAATTTATGACGTATATAAAAGAGTTATAGTACAACGTTCTATATAAACTTTGTTACAAACTCTGTGAATTAACCTGCATAAGTAGTAATAATATAACAAACGTAACATTTATTTCAAATTTGAATATTAAAGTTCTATGCTATAAATTCTAAATTTATCCAAATCTTTTGTAGTTACTGTGCAATCAAATCAGACCATTTCACATAGTTTGATATTAAAATACACTTTTAATAAACTAGCTTTCATCTTTCATTGATTCTATAAATTGATTCTAGATTGCACATAATAAAATTAGTCATATCTAGCAAAATCTTTAAGCTTGATTCTTAAAGAAAAAATTTGAATTATTTTAAGATCTTATTGTAATAAATTTAAAATTGGCTGTATTTACAAAAACATTTCTTGTTTTTTTTAGAAATGGTATCTTCTGTTATGAATGATCACGTCAATGATGACAACCGATTAATTTGATTAACATGAGATAAAATTTATAAAAATCTTCACACTCAAGTCTCTGGTTAATTAATATCAATAGAAAAAGCATAAAAACAACAAAAGTCATTTCTGTAAATTAATTACTTATACATCTGTTTTATAAATATCCTTAACTAATTTTAGGTACTTTCTTAAATCTTGAATTCTGGATCCCCATGTTTTCTTATGTATCTTAGGTGATATCAATCAATAACTTTCTTAACTGCTTTTTCAATTCCAAAATCTTCAATAAATTGCTTTCCAAATTATTCTTGGCCTAATTTTTCCCAATTATTTAAAATATTTACCCAGTCTCTTTATGTAATTCTTTAAATACCACTAACTTATATTTCAGTGACTCTTACATCATCTATGGAATATATATAACTATTCTATATTTATCAGTTCCTTTTCAATTACATTATCTAAAAAATAGACTTACTCTAGTCTATACTGAGATTTTACAGTTTCAATCTTATTGAGAAGTTTTGAATAAATTCTATTGATTTATCAATTTTTTTTTTACAAATCAATAATAAATTACCCAGATGTCTTTTATAATTTCATCTCTCTTACAAACTGATGCAATATCAAACAAATACTCTCCATTAACATGATAATTAGCAGAGCTCAGGTATTTCTGTCCTAACAATAATTAAATCTCTCAAAAATAATATGACTTGTACACTATTAAATATATTAAAACTGACATTTCTTTAAGCTTGCTTTTGACAATACTTCTCTTAAAAATAAGAATGCTGGTATCAAAGAACTTATCAAAATCATTAAGTCATCAAATGACAAAAATTTCAGATACAAAAACTTTTAAAATACAAATATTTAAAACTAAAGATTAAATAGAGTAAACAATACCTCATTATTATGTAAAACAGTATACCAAGATGTAAATATCAACAATAAAATTATGATGTCTTGAATACAGCAAGTGTGCTTTTGCATCATTTCACGTAAGCTATTACTGATAGAAAATGCATGAGCATTTCGAAGATTGAATGGAATGTCTGAAAAGAAAATATAATATTTACAAACAAAAAAGATTTTCAAGTTTCCAGTTATATTCCCCAGACCCCCATCTGCTCTTTGCTTACAGAAGTATTAATTACTTAACTAATTCGGTATGGCTCTGGGCCATACCGAATTAATCTTTTCCTCCAAATTACCATAGAAATAAATTTAATCATTAAATTTACCTTGTTACAGCCTGATAAATAATTCAAAGTTCAATTGGCATATCAAATATTTACTTATGTAATTTGATGGCAGTAATAGTATTTATTTTTATTGAACAACTTATATCTCATTCCTCAAAAATAATAATAATCATTAATTTTAAGCATAAATTATTTTTAAAAATACAATTTATACATAGGCACAAATTTTTAGTATTTAGATAATACATCATCATTCATTATTAAAAAATTTAGTTTTCAATAAAAAAATACAGATCATATTATATGGTGTGTGAATTTGTATATGTGTGTAAGCAGTGGTGATATTCAGCGGGTTCGCACAGGTTCGGCTGAACCCGTTGTTAACATTTTCAAAGTTTTCCGAACCTGTTAAATACACGTAACGTTTCTCAGTGGTTTTGTTTCTTTTAAAAAATATATTAAAATATACGTATTATACTCTGTAACACTACTAGAGCCTTATATCATGTTCGCCTGGTGCAATCTCCATCGACCATGCGATTGAACCTCGTTTCAGTCGAGATTGAAACGAGGTTCAATCGCAATCGACTCGAGAGAGTTCTCGAAACTAGATCCAGTCATAAGAGAGATCCCACAATCCCACGCGC